>NC_057795.1:274585101-274611065 GCF_018294505.1 Triticum aestivum | reverse complement strand
AAAAAGGGAAAAACACACGTTTCTAAGACTACAGCCGAATACAAGTATTCGACCGTAGTCTCGGGGACTACACCCAGTGGGTGCACTCAGCGTGCCCCCACTAATCCTGTCGAAGACAAAGTCGACCAGTCGACCTCAAAAAAAAAAAACAGTGTGCGAGACGCATTATCTAAGACTGTGATCAACTGCAAGCAGTCGACCACAGTCTCGGGGACTACACCCAGTGGGTGCACTCAGCGTGCCCCCACCGGTTTGCGAAATCCAGTCGACCAGTCGACTGATAGAAAGATCGACATTATAAAGCCTAAGGCCGACTGCCAGCAGTCGACCTTAGCCTTGGGGACTACACCCAGCGGGTGCACTCAGTGTGCCCCCGCTAACACGGAGTTTATTCGACACTCCCAGTGGGTGACCAATATAAATCCCGGAAAAGAAAAGTTTTTGGTAGCATATCCAGCAGAACAAACAGCAGTCGACTGACCTGGACATTGCTTTGGAGGGCAGAGCTGGCGTCATAAGCTGCTTGACTCGCATCCCGGATGGTCTTCAGCTGCTCCATCATGAGTCCCGCCTGGCGTATCGCCTCCTTCGCCGCACCAGCTTGATCCTCTGGGACGTGGTGAGTCGTGAAGAGGGAAGGTTGCTGAGCACTCGTCAGTGGGGTCGCGAAGGTCACCGTGTGTCGAGTGGTGTTCTCTCCCTCCACAGTCAGATTTTCAGGCGCTGACACATCCTGAGACACCTTGCCGGCAGGCGCTTTCCGACTCCTCTGTGCTTCAGCGGCTCTTCATCCTCATCATCATCAGGTAGATCGATAACAGTGTTGGGTGGAGCTGCAGAGAAGTGTCAGGATCAGAGATCGCGAGTCAGTCGACTAAGAATGGTATTAAGAACACGGCACCTGGATTCGAAGTTGCGGCATCCTCCATCTCGTGGTCATCGGCCCGGGCCGAGGTCTCAGAAGTAGCAGCACTGCAACTCCAAAGGATCAGTCGACTAACATCAGTGTCGACCAGAGATAAAGTTCGCATAAGAATAAGAAAATATGAACAACACAATTACCCTGAAATGGTGGGGATGGACACCTTCATCTTCGGCAGAAGCTTGGTCGGCTTTGATGAGGCCGCCCTGGGCTGCTTCGGCGCCTTTTCAGTCGGCGCCGGAGAGGTGGTCCGAGGGCGCTTGGTCGACTGGGCAGCAGTCGCTACCCCCTTACCACGTTCGGTCGAGGGGTCGTGGACAAGTTTCGACCGCCTTTCTGAGCGCGGTGGAACGACCTCCTCCTCCTCTTCTTCCTCGTCCTCGAGGTCATCTTCATCACCTTCATCATCATCATCGTCGTCGTCATCCCCTGCAGCATCCGAGTCCCATTCCTCCTCTCCCTGGCTCTCGCCCCCGCTCGCCTCGCCTCCGCTCGCCTCGCCCCCGCTCGCCTCGCCTCCGCTCGCCTCGCCCCCGCTCGCCTCGCCTTCTTCAGTCGAAGACTGTGCCCCATTGGGCATCGAGTACAGCTCGGTGAAGGCCTAGCAGTCGCCCAAACAACGATCAGCCGACCAGTCGACAGGATCAGCAGAAATGAATACAACAACGACACGACGGAAAGCAGAGCAAGTGTACCTTGTTTGGGACGCTGTCGTGGTCGAGTGGAGGAATCCTTCTGGCTCCGCGCGGGTTGTCCCTGTTCCCGGTAACGGCTACCATCCACCTTTCCAGAGTGACATCGTCGACTTCTTCTGGATGGACTCTGGTCTCGTCCGCGGGCCCACAGTACAACCACATGCAGTGGCTCCGGAACTGGAGAGGTTGGATGCGGCGCTTGAGGAAAACCTCCAAGAGGTCCATGCCTGTCACTCCGTCCCGAACCAGCTGCACCACTCGCTCCATCAACATCTTCACGTCGGCTTTCTCCTTCGGAATCAGCTTCAGAGGGGAGGGCTTGTTCACTCGGTCCATGGTAAACTGAGGGAGTCCACTCGACTGCCCTGGCGTCGACTGGACCTGGCAGTAGAACCAAGTCGACTGCCAGCCCCTGACGGACTCGGGAAAAGACATGGGCGGGAAGGTGCTATTGTTCCTCACCTGAATCCCCAGGCCCCCACACATTTGGACGACTCGGGTCTTCTCGTCGCCTGGGCTCGCCTTCTTCACGGTCTGAGAGCGACACGTGAAGATACGTTTGAACAAACCCCAGTGCGGTCGACAGCCCAAGAAACCCTCGCACATGGACACGAACGCAGCAAGGTAGGCAATGGAGTTTGGGGTAAAGTGGTGGAGCTGCGCCCCAAAGAAGTTCAGGAAACCCCGGAAGAAAATGCTCGGTGGCAAGGAAAACCCCCGATCGACATGAGTGGCCAGGAGCACACACTCACCCTCTTCTGGCTGTGGCTGCCACTCCTTCCCCGGCAACCTCGCAGCTCCGTGAGGGATCAAGCCCTCGTCGGCCATGTCGAGGAGGTCCTTCTCCGTGATGGTCGACTGGATCCAGTCGCCTTGGACCCAGCCTTTCGGCAGGCGGGATCTGGACGAGGATCCTCGGCGGCTTGTGGATCTCCCCTTCGCCTTCTCCGATGCCGACGCCTTCTTGGCACGTTCCAGCGCCGCCGTCTTCTCCTTGGCCATGGTCGCTGGTGGTATGCACGAAGGGGAGCGGTGCGGAGGCGAGAGCAGGCACGCTGAGCAGGGAGGAAGGGAGCAGAGGGAGAGAGGGAGAATGCGGAGGCGCAACACAGAAATCCTCGCCGGGCACATTTATAAGGTCCCTTCCGAGTGGCTGACGTGTGGGCCCGGTCGATCTAATCATATCTGTGAGCAGTTATGGAGACTGGATACGTGGCGAAAAAGGCGGCGCGGAGATCGAGGCGTCTACGCCCCGTCCCATCCGAACGCCGCGGTCCGCCCCGCTTCGCGCGCGCCCCCAAATTTCGCACCCCGCAGAATCCGCGAACAACAAATCTGCCTGTCAGACGCGGCGATTCCGGCGATCCGTCGCTCGGAGATCGACGAAGCTCGAAAGATCACTCGACGCAAAAATAGAATGGATCGAGTCGACCGAAGACGAATTGCTCCTTGTCAACGAAGAGATTCTTTGATCCAGAACAGCGCACAACTAGAGCGCAAAGGTTAATCGGAAACGACATCAACTCCTTCTTCACTCGAAGCCTCAATCCATTCGAGGGCTAATGATGGGGTTATGTACCTAGGGTAGGGTCACGGACCTGTCCCAAGTAACTTACCCTAAGACATCCCTAGAAGAGGTCGCCTTCCAGTCGACCAACGAGGACTCACTCGACCAATGAGGACACACTCGACTGGCCTGAAGGACTCGACCACTAAGACGCACTCGACCACCAGGAGGTCAAGAGGCACTCTGCACCGCAACGGTCTGTAATTAAGTAGACTTTATGATAGTAAAGGCACTTTATGTGGGGCGTTACCAGTAACGCCCCAGACTTAACTCACCTTAAACCTTCTCCTACGTGGGCTGGCTGGGGTCCTGGCGCACTCTATATAAGCCACCCCCCTCCACAGGCAGAAGGGTTCGGCACCTTGTAATCCATACATTCATAATCCACTCGACCGCCTCCGGGCTCCGAGACGTAGGGCTGTTACTTCTTCCGAGAAGGGCCTGAACTCGTACATCTTTTGTGCTTACAACCTCTCCATAGCTAGGACCTTGCCTCTCAATACCTACCCCCCACTCTACTGTCAGGCTTAGAACCACGACACCATATACATGATATTACCAACACCAGCATGCCAAGTTAGAGCGAAGACCTCATGGGGTAAATAGGAGTGGTCTTCTCCTTCTGAATCCCCCTCAGAACAGTTATCTTCCTCTTGATTACGATCCGAAATGGGTGGAGGGGGGCTGCCTTTGCGCCCACCATGGAACGACGTCTGCATGAAATTTTATTGCCACACAAGGCTCGTCTCTTTTGCTCTACATGATCAGTTCCATTGTGTACAATAACTGGCATGCATAGGAATAAAACATAGTGAGATTATGTAAGGAGTGCATGCAAAAATCCAGAGTGATGGTAGCAAACTGTGGATAGACCCAAAACCAATGATAGCAGGCAGATAATAGCTTTAGTTAAAAAATACAGATAATGGCTCCTTTAATGTTTGTTTGCACCCAACATGAAACTCATAGTAGACACCGGAGATTAACCAGATAGTAGACAGATAGTACTGATTGCTGCCCCAATATGTACCCCACAACCATTTAAAAACTCAAGTTTCAGCATTAGTTTGGACGTGACTCGGAGTCTAATAGGTGAACACGACGATAATGTAGCATGTCATCATATTAAGCAACGCATAACGTAAGCAGACACGGAAGAGTGCGACCTCTCTTGCGGACCTGTGTAGTCCTCAAGGTCATCTGCTCAGTTGATTATGGTAATGCAGTTGTCGTGGCTGCCGCCGGCGGGGAAGAAGATCTGAGGCGGCGAAAGACAGTCTGGAGAGCAGATCCCTGCTGTGGTGAACCCTTCCGTCGTTGGAGCAGCTGAGCTGGGGTGGAACACAGTGCCGCAGGAGCAGGACAAACCACACAAGGTTTTCTTTGACACATATCTGTAATAGAAGTAATTGAGTAAGGGCTTGTTTGAATTTGAGGATTCTAACAATGCAGGGATAGGAAATAGACAGGAATAGGATAGGAATGCACATGCAAAACAGAGAATTTAAAAACACAGGATTTCTGCCAATCTGGGTGTTTGATTCACAACAATTGGAAGATCACAGGATGCAAAAAAGCATGGTGAGATTAAGTCAAACCACAAGAAAATGTATGGTTATAATGCTATTATGCTAATATCTCTTAGTCTTGTGCTTGATGAATAGGAATATGAAAAGGAGGAGAAGTGGAAATTAGAATTCCTACAGTTTTTCTTTCAAGGAGACACTAAAGGAACAAACCCTATAGTTTTCCTTTGCTCCATTCCTTTGCACCAAATTCATGAAAAGTAGTACCATAGGAAAATTTCCAATTCCTATGTTTTTCATTCACTTTTCCTTTCAAGCACTGGCGATTCTAGTAGGCAGGCTTGAGCAAGGAAAATCCTACACTAAAAAAATGTTTTTGTGCTACTTCTATTACTTTGGACCCAGGCCACTGCCATACTAGCTCAACTCCCAGGCCCATCGACAAATGCACAGCTCAAACGCAAAGAGATAAATAATGATGGCGTTCAAGAGAGTCCATCACGGATAGCTAATTTTCCTGGTACCTCACTACGAGTGCTCAGTGGACAATATATATAATATGTAGAGTAAAAAAGAGATGCAACAAGTGTACAACCTCTTTGGCGAAGCCATGTCGATCTCAGCGTGATTGGGTTGGCCAGTGAGGATGCTCCGACTGACTTTGCTATCGGAGGAGGGGAAGAAGATCTTAGGCATCTGGAGATGGAGCCCGAGGTACTGCTCCGCTGTGATGGAGGGTTTCGTCGTTGGAGCTGCTCCGGTGAGTTGTACGACGCCGAGGCTGAAGCAGGACAAGAGAGACAACGAACAACGTTAACCTGAGTGGAATTCTAATAGCATCTCCAATACATGACGTAAAATACATAACCACAAAGTGCTAGATGTAAAATACATCAGCCGCTCATCTCTGAACTTAACTGTCGAAACTGAACTTAACTGTCGAAACTGAACCTAACTGTCCAAACTGAATTTTGCTGTCGAAACTGAACACACTAGCAAGGTGAGGCTACACGTCGGTCGACTGACTTTTTCATCTCTGGTCAGTCGATTTTGCAGCCGTTGGATACGAAATCAAGGGCCTGCGGTTCATCTTCAACCTCCACCCCCCCTGAGCCGCCAGCCACCACCGGCCAAACAGCAGCCCCCCGCCGCCCGCGGCCGGCGGTGCACCGCCCCGCCCGCCCCGAAAACACTCCCCACCGCCGGTCCGCCCCGGCCATCCCTCTAGGCCCCCCCGTGCCGAGCTTTTTCTCCGGCGATCCCCACGCCACCGCCCCGCCAATGCCCCGCCATCGCCGGCGACCACCGCCCCATTCCTGAACCCTAAGATAGATAGTGGGGTACCTCTCCGGCGAGCCCCCCTCCCCGCTATGGCTGGTTCTTCCTTCACCCCGGCGAGCCCAACCCTTGGAAATCGACTGACCCAAAAGTCGATTCAGTCGACTGAACTGTAGCCAAATCGGAGAAGCATCGAAAGCAAGAGCAAGAGTGAGAGCAGCAGCGCGAGCAAGAGCAATAGCAAGAGCAGACCAGGCAGGGGACCGAGAGCAAGAGTAGAGCAGCAGCGCGAGCGAGAGCTAAAGCAGCAGCAGCTCCTACTGATGTGGACGTCGCTGCCGAGGGAGCGACACCGTGGAGGAAGTGGCCGGCGACGCGGCCGTGGATGGAGCTGCGCCATGTCGGCTCGGGACCGAGCGCCGGCAGCACCGTGAGATCGAATCAAGAAGAAAATGCGGCGATTAGTGTACAACCTCTTTGGTGGCGCCGATTAGGCTGCAGCTTCATCCGAGGAAACGGTGATGATGATGCTCTTTCGGTGCTGCAGGTGAAGACGACGGTGTGGGAATGGAGGTGGCGCGAAAGATGAGGGGAACTTCAGGGCAACTCCTTGGAGGCGGAGGACGGGGTGGCTGAACCGGCGGGATGATGAGATCGACGATGGATCCTCATCCGGTATGGCGGATGAGGGACGTCGAGGTGTTGCTATGGACGACGTCGTCGGGGAAGAAGCTCCGGCTGGGTGGCGGACGGAGAAGGGTGTGGGGTTTCATCGCGGGTTTTCACGGCCTCGGTGTACGAATGGGTGGGCGGATGGGATGGCAGTAGGGAACCATGGCTTACAGACGCGCTTGTCCGAAATGTGGGGTAAGTTACGAAAGTACCCTCACCGATTTGAGGCGGTTCTTTCGGTTCAGGGGTACCACGGGCATTTCGCGTGTCGGGATTTCACAGGTGGTGGGAGTTTTCGCGCGTGTTGTAATTTCGGAATAGCAAGGCGCGGGTTGAGATGGAGGGAGTTGTCGGAGCACAACGAGACAAAGATATATCTTAAATAATTCGGGCTAAGAAGGCGCGGGTTGAAGAGGTGGGAGTTTCACAGCACGATAGACAGAGACGCTAGCTTCAATTTTCGGCATAACAAGGCGCGACTTGAAATTTCGGAATAACAAGCTTAACGTGTACCAAAAAAATACAATTTGGACCTCAACACGCACAACACACACATAAAAACCATTTAGACTAGAGTAAGGTACACGTGCATTGCACACATAAGATTTGGCAACCAAATTATGAATAAATACCACATTATAGCATGCAAGCTTTGAGTCATATATGCATGATGTAGATGTTCGTTTAATTCTTATAGTTTATTTCATTCACAATCATCTAGTTTTTATAAGAAAGCTAATCTATTTTAAGATTCATGGAATTGTGCGTTGTAAGACATAAAGTAAAAACAAATAATGGCAAATCATGTAGAAAAACATTTGGGCAATTCTGATACGGAAGATTCTAGAACAAATAAGAAGTTCTTGTGTTTTGATGTTTGTGTATTATGCTTAAGGTCAACCATGGAGTCTTCTAGATTATACATGTGGCGAAATCTGGTGGAATCTAGATGATATCCAACGGCTAATAGTGCTCAAATTTGCCATCTTTGGACCATTGGATTCACCTCATCCAACGACTCTTTCAAAGTTAAAGTTACCCGCACACAATATAAAAAATATATAATATAATATATATATAGGGGTATAGATATAGATATGTGATGCAAAAGCCGCCCATCATCTCCAATTACATGCACGGATGCGACATGGGCAAATGATGTCTGCCATCAGTATCTCAATTCAAATCAGTCTGACCTTGTTCAATGTGTATACATTACAACATGCTCGTTTCCAAAGCACACCGCGTAGATCTCCGTTATATTCATGCATGCATGGGTTTCAAACATCAAGATCTCTTATTCAAATATTTGAATTCAACTTTACATTGATTATGACCTCACCTATTCTTTTACACCCACACAGTAGTCTTCTCTTTGTAATTGTACCACTAACTTTCTCTCGTGCATGCATGCACACACACTACCAGTCGGCATTATCTATCGCACGCATGCAAACTTTTTCTTCAGGTCGGTCTCCCATGAAGGCACACACCCACACATATCCCCCTCTCCTTCATACCGGGCATTCTTTATCTCTCACGCGTGCATGCGCAACATCGATGTTCCTCTATGTATGTGTGTATATAGCTAGGTCTTTCATAGTTTTCCACACAGACCGATCAATCGATATATCCAGTGAGGTCTCACCCTCTTTCCCACGTCCACATCGATCAATCTATACCTCTCCCACGTCCACATCGATCAATCTATACCTCTCTATATAGGATTAACATAAATAGCTAATACACCCACATTAATTATATATCCAACGTCCCCCTCTCATCATCCATGCCTTCTGCTTCATCTCTCAGATGCGTGCACAATGGCGAAGACAGGGGGCAGTAAGGGCCCTGCCCCCCTAACATCACTATATATCGAGGCTAATATGAATGTGATCATTAGACAATTGCTGCTAAAAAAAGGTTTAATTTCATGAATTGACCCTCCTCGTAAAGGATTAGCAATGCTTGGCCCCCTAGCTCATTTATTTTTCATGGCTCCGCCACTGCGTGCAACAGCGCACGTGTTTGCCCCCTCTCTCTAAATATCGATCTCACACTTGTGCATTCCTTCATAGTCTCCCTCCACTCGGCCCCTCGCACCATCTTCTAGCCCCCCACCGGATTTTGCCACATGTACAATCTAGCAGACTCCATGGTTGAACTTAAGCATAATGCACAAACCTCAAAACAACAGTGGTTCTTTTTTGTTCTAGAATCTTCCGTATCATAACTGCCCAAACTTTTTTTCTAGTTGAATTGCCATTATTTGTTTTTACTTTATGCTTTACAACGCACAATTCCATGAATCATAAAATAGATTAAGGGCTTCTTTGATTCAAAGGATTCTCAAAGGAATTTTGGAGGATTCTAATCATTAGGAATTTTTCCTATCTTGGTTGTTTGATTCGTAGGATTGTAAACCATAGGAATTTTTCCATGTGATTCATTTGCACTAGATTTCATAGGAAACATCCCATCCACTCAAACCTCTTTGAAAGAATTCTGTGTTTTTTCTATGCACAATCAAACACTCGTACAATGCTGTAGGATTCAAGACGACATTCCACTATAATCCCATGTTTTTCCTAATCACGCGTTCTTAGTTTTTTTATAAAAACTAATTTGATTTTGAATGAGATGAACTATAAGAATTAAACGAAGGGCTACATCACGCATATATGACTAAGAGCTTACATGCTATAGTGTGGTATTTATTCATAATTTGGTTGCAAAATCTGATGCCTGCAGTGCACGTGTAAATTACTAGTACTTCGAGTATGTGCAAAACACGTAAATTAGAATACCAATGGCACGCTACACAGTGTCTCTCTTACAGTTCATGAAGCCACGTGGCACATGTGGAGGCGTTGTCGCGACCTCCTTGCATGGATTGATCACAGTGACGTGCTGCTGGTTCCAGAAGAATGTACCCGTCGTCCCTGAGCCATACTGGTGGTACATGCACGAAGCAAAGATGTGCACGCATGCCACGCACCCACTCATTCCCTCGCACGCACACGCGGGTACATGGGCGGACGCAATTTTGTACCAAGATCCACCCCATGTGATAATTTGACGCGTGTAAAGTCGTTCACTTCATTGATGGTCAATTAATACAGTGCATGCAAATTGAGTGGATGTGAGGGTGGAAGAAAGACATTATTACTCCACTGCGCGCATGCAAGTAGTTAAATCGTGGGTTGCTAGTAGTACTTCCATTGGTCTCCTTCGTATTTTGTGCCAATTTTTGACAGTAACATAATATTTATGCATTTGAGCAGTGTAGTCTACTTGAAATTTATGTTCCACTAAACTCATCGGGAGCCGTTTCGGGCCTCGAAACCAAAACCATCAGTTAATCTTTACCTTGTTCCCATCACATTCGAAAGCCTACTCACACCTACTAGTACTACGTACCAAACCTGAACGTGTTCCCACTATGAAGGTATTAGTACTACTAGTGCTAGTACTTAGGTTATACAAAGGGGAACTACCTAACCGAAAATTACTCTACCTTTCCTCCTCATAAGTGCTTCTTCTTCATCCGTCGTTGCCATGGCCGGTGAGCAGAGCTCTAGGTCGAGGACTACTCGTAACAAGGGAGCGGCAACCAAGGCTGCGGAAAAAAGAGAGGGCTCGCCATCACGCAGAGACCTCGAAAGATCTCTCACGGGCAGGCGATGGCTCCCAGGAGCGCCCTAGCCGCGGAGGCGAACATGCCGAGCCAGCGGAGCTGGAGTCGTTATCCCTCGACGGCAATGCCCGATCAGCTCAATAAGCACCTCAATAAGCAGAAGGAGTTCATCCAAGGCTTGACGGAGTTGCTAAAGGAGAGCCTTGATGACATGCCCGCTGAGCTCAATTAGCAGGGGGAGTTGACCGCCGGCTTGGTGATGGTGCTGAAGAAGAGCATTGCCTCGGAGAAGAGGGCGACTGGCAAAATCCTGCGACTTCAGGAGGACAAGGCGAAGCTCTGCCACGAGATCGACCTGTTGAAGGAGAAGAACGCCGGCTGGAAGAAGCTGCATGAGAATAGTAGTTCCTCGATGAAGATGCTGCAGGCCCTCGTCATGGAACAGAAGGAGTTGGCGAAGCTCCGCATCGAGCACCCGGCTGCTGTCAAGGTACGTAATGCGGCCGTGGAACAGATGATGAAGGCTCGCGTCGAGAAATCCCGCGTCATGGACATAATGAAGAAGATGGCGGAGGAGACGCGCAAGGAGATGGAGGTCGTGGAGGCGATGAAGAAGCAGTTAGGACTCCGTGGCGAATTAGATCATTTGGGGGTGATAATCTTCCTTCTTCTTTTGCTATTGTGTTTCATCTTTTGCTTCGGGTGTTTCGCCGCACGTGTCACGTTCTCTGCGAGGCATGAATAGAACAATGGGTTTTGTTTTTTGAGGGAATGAATAGAACAATGCTAACAATGAGATGACTAGCAAATTAGATCATTTTTATCGCCATATGGCACTGGGCTGCCGTGTTTCGTGCTCCCCCGTCGCAGTACTACTCTAGTGGAAAACTTGAATATACCGCACGGTTCTTTGCTCCTCCTCGATCAGGTCGTTGGTGCATTTATACAAGCAGTTAAATCACAAGGCCCCGCCTTCCAGCAGTAATGAGCCGTGAAATCACAAAGGCCCTCGCCTCTCGTGAAATCGACCAAGCTAGACTGCCCCGCCCTCTAGCCTTTTAAAAAATGTATACTTTTGTACAACAGTAGTATCGATGGATTGCGCCATGGAGCAAAACTTGAAATTAGAAAAAAGGTGGTACATATAGAGAGCGCTCGTCGCCAAATTATGCATATAGTACTATTAAAAAGGCTAGTCACAATAATGGTGTCCAGCACAACCCACCCCTCAAATAAAACTAAGCACCCTAGAATTCATTGACAAAACTAAGCACCCTGAAATTCTTTGACAACTAAACTGCTGGCTATATGATGTTGGCCCTATATATTGTACGTATATAATGTGAATAAACGAGTGGTAGTACTATACCAACTAAAAGATGAAATGTAAGAAATACTAGTATGTACTTACTGAAGAGTTAAAGTAACAAGAAGAAACATAACATAGTTCTGCTGGGGGCTCAGCACAACACACCCCTCAAATTAAATTAAGCACACCTGAAATTAAACTTTGCAACTATTTAGGTAGACACTGCATTAGAACCACCATGAGTAACAACACTGCCACCTTACCCGGAGTCCTCATCCACGTCCTCGACTTCGTCCTTGTCCCTCTTCCTCTTGGCCGATACTTCTTTGCTTGAACCACCAACTTGGCTTTTGCTCTTCATCCAACCCTTGTAGATATTGAAAAAAGGTAGCCATCCATTGCAGCGTACTGGATGTGGTCTATATCTAGTACATTCCGCTGCCATGCATGACGATGAAACGTGTATGGAGGTTTCTCCAGTTTACCGTACGAAGGATGAACCATGGCTCCTGCCAGGGTCAGCATTGAAGGCTGACGAGAGGACACCAGCCGATTCTTTTGGAGGTCGAAGGTGTTGCCTATAACGAGGCCTATCCGACGCAGGACTTCTTTGTCGTTACCAAAGTCTACAGTAACGAATTTGATGAGGTTGCTCTCAAGGAAGTCCTTAAAATCCTGGCACTCAACGTCGGCATGGCATATGTGGTAGACCAAGCATAAGTCATGCACGCAAACCTGGATCACGGCGGGCTTCTTCCTCTCTTCGTCCTTTAGATCCTTCTCTCGTCCCACGATTGTGGTGTACTCAACATCTAGCCCGGTGACCCACTCATCATGTGAGTCTTCGAACATGCGTCTGAAGCGAGAAAGGCATCCTTTCACCGTCGCGGAAGAACGGGTGTAGATGATGTCGAATTCATCGCCGGTGATGGTTCTAACCTTGTACTCACCATCGATCAGGGAGATTTGGGACGCCATGGATTTGGGAGGAGGGTTAGGATTAGTGGAACTGCCGTAATGTGAATGGACGGGACGACTAGGAGCGAACCGCCGTAGTATTAAAGGACGTGCGGGGACGAGTAGGAGCGAACTGCCAGCGTGCGAACGGCAGGGTAGTGGATTTCCATTCTCCCATGATACGGGCTTCTGAGAGCCCTTGGATCAGAGATTGAACGGTTGCATGGCATGATTCTAGACCTATGGGTGAATATCCTATCCTGGAGGGTTATTCTGCAAATTTTCAGCAACTTAGCATGCGACTGTTTGATCTCAGATCCAAGGGCCGCCAGCAGCCCGTATCATGGTCGCACCTACCACGACCATCGCGTCGCTCGCGCGGTCGCGCCCTTGGAGATTTAACACGATGCATTAGGCTATCTGATGTTGGCATGTCATACATAGTCATCACTTAGTCACTCATACTACAACAAGGTTGGCTATAAGGTTGGCTATAAGTGTATTTTTTTACTCCTCTCTATCTCTTTCTTCATACTCCCTCCGTCCCATAATATAAGAACGTTTCTGACACTAGCTAGTGTAGTGTCAAAAACGTTCTTATATAATGGGACACATGGAGTAGTAGTAGGTATTGCATTTGCCAAGGAGTGACCTCTTTCAATGAAATGGTGTTGCTAAGTTTGCTTCATTTAATTAGCTATAGACTCAAAATTGTATTTTCACGTAGGTACACGCGCTTAGCACCGTTTCTTCCTTGGGTCACCAAACTAGTCTCCCTCTTCTTGATTAACTTGCCACATCAGACTTTATGCCTATGTGGCAAGCTTAAGCACCTGTAGGAGCAAGTAAGGTGCCCGTCCGTTGCACGGAAGAGTGAAATGCATTGATTGGGGTGTTGCTTATTTTGACAAAGGATGTGGGGGTCATCTCATGTGCAACTGGGTCGACGTGTCAAGCACCAAATAATAGTGCAGAACAGCAGGGGGGACGCACCCCACTTGTACCGGCCCAGTGTTAGTAATGAGCAATGAGACGTCAAATCACAATGCCGCACCTTCCCAGACGGACGAAGAAACCATTATTTCACACTTTGGTTCGACATCATCTCAAACCACGTACTAGTATTGCTTCTGCCTCAAGAGGGACACGCACATTGCCTTGGTACATCATGACAAGTGGGACCGCATGACAGGCCATGCTCCCTCGCCGATCACTGGGTAAAATCACCTCATTTTTACTATACTTCCTCCGGATCAGTTTACTACTTGGCATGCACGTCGTTCTAGGTTGAGAATTTAACTGGCTATATATATATGTGATGAACAGTACGCTAGCCTTTTAAAAAATGTATACTTTTGTACAGTAGTACGCCACTATCGATGGATTGCGCCATGGAGCAAAAATTGAAATTTAAAAAAAAGGTGGTACATATAGAGAGCGCTCGTCGCCAAATTATGCATATAGTGCTATTAAAAAAGCTAGTATGTGCTTAATTGGGGTGCTAAATTCTATTAAAGAAATACTAGTACTAGTATGTACATACTGAAGAGTTAAAGTAACGAGAAGAAACATAACATAGTTCTGCTGGGGGCTCAGCACAACACACCCCTCAAATTAAACTAAGCACACCTGAAATTAAACTATGCAACTAATCCGGTAGACACTGCATTAGAAGTTTAGAACCGCCATGAGCAACGACACTGCCACCTTACTCGGAGTCCTCGTCCACGTCCTCGACTTCGTCCTTGTCCCTCTTCCTCTTGGCCGATACCTCTTTGCTTGAACCGCCAACTTGGCTGTTGCTCTTCATCCAACCCTTGTAGATATTGAAACAAAGGTAGCCATCCATTGCAGCGTACTGGATGTGGTTTATATCTAGTACATTCCGCTGCCATGCATGACGATGAAACATGTATGGAGGTTTCTCCAGTTTGCCGTACGAAGGATGAACCATGGCTCTTGCCAGGGTCAGCATTGAGGGCTGACGAGAGGGCACCAGCCGATTCTTCTGGAGGTCGAAGGGGTTGCCTACAACGAGGCCTATCCGATGCAGGACTTCTTTGTCGTTCTTAAAGTCTACAGTAACGAATTTGACTGTTTTGTCCTCGAGGAAGTTCTTAAAATCCTGGCACTCAACGTCGGCATGGCATATGTGGTAGACCAAGCAAACGTTATGTACATAAACCTGGATCACGGCGGGCTTCTTCCTATCTTCGTCCTTTAGATCCTTCTCTCGTCCCACGACTGTGGTGTACTCAACATCTACCCCAGCGACCCACTCATCATGTGAGTTTTCGAACATGCGTCTGAAGCGAGAAATGCATCCTTTCACCGTCGCGGAAGTACGGGTGTAGATGATGTCAAACTCATCGCCGGTGATGGTTCTAACCTTGTACTCACCGCCGATCAGGGAGATTTGGGACGCCATGGATTTGGGAGGAGGGTTAGGATTAGTGGAACTGCCGTAATGTGAATGGATGGGACGACTAGGAGCGAACCGCCGTAGTATTAAAGGACGTGCGGGAAAGAGTAGGAGCGAACTGCCAGTGTGCGAATGGCAGGGTAGTGGCTTTCCATTCTCCCATGATACGGGCTTCCGAGAGCCCTTGGATCTGAGATCGAACGGTTGCATGGCGTGATTCTATACCTATGGGTGAATATCCTATCATGGAGGGTTATTCTTAAAATTTTCAGCAACTTAGCATGCGACCGTTTGATCTCAGATCCAAGGGCTGCCAGCAGCCCGTATCATGGTCGCGCCTACCACGACCGTCGCGTCGCTCGCGCGGTCGCGCCCTTGGAGATTTAACACGGTGCGTTAGGCTATCTGATGTTGGCATGTCATACATAGTCATCACTTAGTCACTCATACTACAACAAGGTTGGCTATAAGGTTGGCTATAAGTGTAATTTTTTTACTCCTCTCTATCTCTTTCTTCGTACTCCCTCCGTCCCATAATATAAGTATGTTTTTGACACTAGCTAGTGTAGCTAGTGTCAAAAACGTACTTATATAATGGGACACAGGGAGTAGTAGTATTTATTACATTTGCCAAGGAGTGACCTCTTCCAATGAAATGGTGTTGCTAAGTTTGCTTCATTTAATTAGCTATAGACTCAAAATTGTCTTTTCACCTAGGTACACGCGCTTAGCATCGTTTCTTCCTTGGGTCACCAAACTAGTCTCTCTCTTCTTGATTAACTTGCCACATCAGACTTTATGCCTGTGTGGCAAGCTTAAGCACCTGTAGGAGCAAGTAAGTACAATAGTGCACTTTACATGGCATTTTTGCATATGTGGAGGAAAGAGAGGCAAGGAAAAAGTGGAGAAGTGGGCTCTCATGCAAGAGCCAGCCTCTACTACTACATGGTGGAGCATTGGGAGAGGCACCTATATGGAGGTGGTCAGGAATCAGGAGACTCACGCTGGTCGTAGCGCCGCAGTTAAAATGATAATGGCAAGTCAAATCATGGGGCCCCACCTGTCCAGCAGTAACTCGCTGTCAAATCACACAGCCCTACGTTTGCAGCAGCCTACTCCATCGTCTTCTCGCGTCTCTGTCGAACCGACTAGGCGGAACTGTCCCGCCGCCTACCGGGCAGGAAAAGCCCCGCCCTCGACTTTTAAATAGTATACAATATACTAATTTTGTATCCATGGATTGCGCCCGCGCCATGGAGCAAAGCGTCTAGAAAACGGCGGTACACATGTACGGAGTATACAGCACGCCCGTCGCGTTCGCGTCGCACCCCAGACAGTCGGTCGGTCTGGCACGCTGCTCTCCGAATGGAACACGCGTCATATTGCGTTCGCACACACATGTGGGACGACAATTGAGAACCGACCATAGGCACACTCCCCGGCCCTGCAAGTCGGGTGACTTAATATAAGAGGGAGACGAGCAATAGTATTAGAGAAGTGTTGTACTATGTTGGTGCCTGGACGATCGCTGCAAGACATGGAAGATCAGTTCGTCCATGCATGTGACCAGACTCCAGCAGACATGCCTGTATTGGCTATCGTCTACATATCGTGCAGGCTGTGTTGTACATGGCTGTAGTTGTGGTGAGAAATCTAAAAAAGGTTTCTTGTCATCTCGCAAAATTAGGTGTCATGTGCTTCGGATCACTGCGAGGGTTAAACAGCAACAACTGAGTTGGGCTAGTCATTGGGGGCACATGCACGAACAGTGACTACTCGGCTGCCATCTAGGTCAAGCCGGCTATGTTAATTAGGACATCTATCGATGGACCCCTTTTCTACGAGTTTATCTTTAATTTGAGCTTTGTTCCTCGTCTAGATTGTCCGTCGAGATTCATGTTGTCTCCTTTGGGCAGTGAGGTTATGATTTCTTGTCATGTGGCATTTTTTCGTGTTATATGTTATAATCCGGCGCTTCAGATCAAAATGACGACAACTGCGCCTCCGGGCCACGTGCATGAAGACTTCTCGACAGTCATTGACGAGGTCAAGCCGGCTCCGGTAGACAAAAGAAAACTAAGTACTACTCCACTATATAGGCAGGAGCCTCCGCGCTTGCTTGCTAGTGTTGCTCTCTTCACACTGTCTCGGCCTCTCCAGATCTAAACACGACAGCGGTGGCCACTCTCCCTCTCTCTCTCTCTCTCTCTCTCTCTCTCTCTACTCACCGCTGGTCACAGATCCAGCCGGATCCTCTCCGCCGGGGAAGGTGAGAAGGTGCAACGTTCACGCGGTCGACCTCGGCGACGGCTCTTACCCACTGCTGGGCGCGTCCCGACCAGCCTGCCTTGCCGTTCTCTCCCAAGCACCGCTAGCGAGGGAGGGCCTCCGACCCCTTCTTCCTCGCTGCCGTAGTGTGGGCAGATCCGGCCTCCCGCCGCCCACCTAGCGACATACTGGCGACCATCAGGTATAACTTCCTTCGAAACCGGCCTTGCTCTACTTCCCGAGCTCCTGACGTCGCTGCATTTGTAAATTTTACTATTTCTCAGGCCCCCTCGTAGATAGGATCGATCGGCTGTTCAAAAACCACCTAATTTTTTTATGTTTAAGAGGTAAAACTAGGTCATGCACTCGAATCTAGTACTACTTGGTTCAAACAAGGAAGAAAGGGGGTGGGGGTGGGGTAGGATTTGTTACCTGAATCTAGGACTTGGTCGAAAGAGGAAATAATGGGGGCAAAAAGTAGCAGAGACTGGCTATCCAACTGGTCTCTAGGTCTAATAGGGAAATAAAGGGAATCGCAGTACAAACTCAATATAAACCCAATCTATTGGTTTAAAAAGGAAAGAAAGTGGGGACTGGGGGACAAGTCAACAGAGTAAGTCCAACACTAGATTCGCTAGCCTCACACAGTATAAGGTGGCTATACCGAACAAAAATGGGACCAACCCAGATATCCTGTTCTGATGTTTGTTGCCCCGAGCCACTCTTATGTAATGCCACTGGTAAAATGTAGCAGTCGCACTGTTAAAAGTAAGGACACGTTAAACCAATGTTGTTTTCAATGTAATGCCTCCAGTAATATGAATCAACGGCACTTCTTTACATGTCCTGCTAAAATTTCCCATTAAGATAAGTTGGTTCTTTTCGTTAGAAATGCAACTGTCCTGGTCCGCCTACTCTCCCGTGCCCAAAGTAATGTCGTATTTAACGGTTGTCATAGTTAATCCTAATGCCCACACTAATATCTAGCAATGCCACTGCTTTAGAAATTGCTACTGTCCTTGTAGGATTGCCATTCAGATAAGGAACATGCTTCTTTTCGTTTGATGCATGTTTCGTCACTTGTTAGTCACCCTCCTTTCCACCTTTTTTGTGCAAACAGAGATATACATTTCACGCTGCATCTTAGTTGAACTGCACAAATGATATCCAAATTATAGTTGAGCATTCCAGGAGCTTCACAACCAACCTTGATGTTTCTCAATTTTATTGCAACTAATGAAGAAGAAGCTCTATGGGTTGCGTTTTCTGATGGAAATGGAACCGGGGCTGGAGCCCTTTTCTTAAAAAAATGAAGAAGAAGCTGCTAGCTCATGGGACATTGCTTCATTTTAGGTGAACTGCACCAAAAGGTCCCATGAATTGAATCATCCATGTTGGTGACTAAAAGAGCCAGCTTTAGCATCCCAGTCTAAGCACCCCCGGCCTGCATCCTTGCGACGCACAGTACACCTTGTTTGCCACCTGCTCGACCCTAGTTTCACTGATAAAATGAAGTAATAATACAGTTAAAATAGAGCGAGTGTCATCTCTATCATTTCATTTCCAATGTAGATAAAGAAAGTGCTTCTCTTTGTTAAAGTATGTTTCATCAACTGGTCCCATTGTTAATGTTTAAGTGTTTCTGCAAACTGGGGTGCTTAATTTTAGTTGATATGTACAAAAATAGAGATTTGAATGTCTCAAGGCACCTCCTTGTACGACTGCTGTACACTGATGTTCATCACTGGCAGAAGGTGTATCTGGGAGACTTGGGACGATGTCCAGTATGAGGCGTACCATATGAGGCGTCGCAGGGCCCATCTCGCCCTCGCAGCATGGCATACTATGATACTATCGCAATATTTTCTTCTATTTATTTTATGTGTTTCATCAACTAGTGCCACTATAATGTAATCACACTTTTTCATTATCTGCGCAAACAGGGTTATTCAGCTGCATTTTGGTGGAACTGCACAAATGTACGTATGGAACCGGCATATATGCAGAGTGCGAGGTGTGCCAAGTAAAAATTACCGACACCAACCATGCTGCATGCACGCATTGGCATCCACCACAATCAGTGGGATGTGTGGTGCTCTCTGTGGACGGATCTTTCTCGGCACCGAATCCTCTAACCAAATACTAGTAGCTTATATTGGCAGTTTTCTAGGGAGTACTCTTTTCTGAAAGAAGCACCAATCTATTTTTCTTTATTTGTACACTGTGTCACAACTTTGACCCAAAGGTCCAGAGCTATTTTAGGGTGATTGGCGTAGTACTCAGAGACTGATTGTAAGCATGATTTTCATTAACTGTCACACTGATTGTAAGCATGAGCAGGTGGAAGATTAGGTTAGTGTGAAGCTTACCTTAAACCCTACCGCCGCCGTTGAAACAAGGCGAGCGTCGAGGGAACCGTGGAGAACGTCGGGGAAGCGACATCGCGCCATCCGACATCCTCTTGCGGTGGGAGAACGAATACTCATGTGTCTCCGGCTGGCTCTGCACCCTCACGAACGACACACCATACTCGATCGATTTGTTATCCTCTGGGTGCTCAACCTTCGACCTGTACGCCCACCACCTCCACCTGACTGTCGCCTCGGGCGAATATGTCTGCTCCATCGCCCATAGGAGATACTCGACGAACTCGGAGGACTGCGGCGTGACTGCCGCCGAGGAGTACATGTACATCGCCGCCCTCATCGCCGCCGTCTCGCTCTTTCGCATACATTGCCACATGGCCCGCACCGTCCTCGAAATCTCCCACTCATTGTCAAACCAACTAAGGATCTCCTTCAACCTGGCTAACTTTGCCTGGTCGCCGCCGGCGATCTGCCTGATTCGCTGGTGCATCCTCTCCATAGATGTCGTTCTGAGTGGTCCGGTGCTAGCTTTGGAAGATGGGAGGAGAGACGGTAGTCTTGCAATAGAGAAGAGGGAGAGGAGAGGAGGTGGTTTTGGAATGGAGATGATGGAGAGGAGAGGAGGTGGTTTTGCAATGGAGAGAAGATCAGAAGAGGGAGAGGCGAGACGGTGGTTTTGGAATGGAGATGATGGAGAGGAGAGGAGGTGGTTTTGGAATGGAGATGATGGAGAGGAGAGGAGGTGGTTTTGCAATGGAGAAGATCAGAAGAGGGAGAGGCGAGACGGTGGTTTTGGAATGGAGATGACGGAGAGGAGAGGAGGTGGTTTTGCAATGGAGAAGAGGGAGAGGAGCGTGCGGCAGCGATTTAGGATTGGGCGAGAGGGCCGGCGCGCTGTGACTGGATCAAAATCAAAATCGATTTACCCTTCAATTAAGAAAGCGACCCCACATTAACTAGTCTCCCTTTTATTCTGGGTCATAATTGGCCATGATTTTCGCACATAAAATATATGTTATATGTTGCAAAAATAATATAATTTGAAAGTACATTCAGATACGAACCAAACGATACAATTTTTGGTGACATGCATTCACATTTTGCTTGTCACATACAGTACGTGGTCAAACTTTGACCCAAAATATGCAAAACAACAAAAAAATACTTCCAAGACCAGCGCCGCTCTTCCGCTCTTCTCCTCTTAAACCACCGCCACTCCTATCCTGTTCCAATCTAAATCCAGCGCCGCTCCTCACCTCTTCCATTTCGAAACCACCACCCCTCCTCTCCTGTTCCAGTCCAAAACCAGCATCGCTCCTCTCCCGTTCTAATCCAAAACCAGCGCTGCTCCTCTCCTCTTCCATTCAAAACCACCGCCGACGAGTGAAGGTGCTGTGGAGAAGTAGATCGATGGAGGAGTACAACCGATACGTGAGGATCGCAGACGGCGACCCTGTGAAGCTAGCTAGGATGTTGGAGATACAGTCTTGGTTTGACAACAAGGACCAACGAGCGGCAACGGTGACATCCATGGCCAAATATCTGCAACAGAGCGAAAAGGCGGCGATACTCCCGGAGGGAGTCGCGCGGGAGTACATAGAGCTGCTCCTCTGGGCCATGAAGCAAACAGATTCACAGAATCCGATCGTGAGGGAGCGGTGGTGGGAGTATCGATCCCAAATGGAGCATCCACCAGAGATTGAAGGATCGAGCATCTACAGGGTGCCGTTTGTGAGGGTGTCCTGCCAGAGCGAGCCGGTGGAGTCTTCGTCGACCGAACCCAACTGCAAGAGGAGAAAAGTAGTTGGCTCGACAATGCTTCCCCGCCATCGTCTCCCTCGCCGTTCACATCATCTCACGGGGCGGCTGTCTGCCGCCGAGGAATAGGAGGGGACTGCCCCCCAGCCCAATAGTCGGGCAGGTTGTGAATTGTCAGGAGGAGCTTAGGGTTGTCAGTATTTTCAGGTTGTGAATTGTGTTTTGTGTTGTGTATTTTGAGAGTACTTTTAGATATGAATGTCTTTTGAATTTCAGATTTACAGTATTGAGCATATGAAGAATTTTATGAATTCTAGAGATATATTTTTAGCACTTAAAAAAATGTAGTTTCATAGGAGTATAAAAGTGCAGACGAGAAGAAACTGCAAGTTTCAGTTTCAGATAAGAAACTGCAAGTTCAGTTTTAGATAAGAAAGTGCAACTTTCAGAGGCAGAGCATTTATATTAACACGGCCTTTTCAAACAGGGTTAACATCATGTTGGAAGTTTTATTCGTGGTCGAAAATGGAACTACCAGCCAGTTAACATCATGCTGATCAACATTCATGCATAGCACATCTTCATATGATGCACAGTCAAAATGCCCACACAATGTTGGGTGTGCGAAACACAGAGAAAACAAGGGACGGAGTTTTGGCAAGTGTTGGACGTGGTTTTGGGCTGCCCCGTCTAGGCTTTCATTTTAACATGCGCAGCCCACGACCTCGGATGGGAGGGCCTGTTTGTATTTTCTTAGGGCCGTCATGTATCGACCGACCTATGGACCTCCCATCCGAGGTTTTATTTTTGGCAGCCCAATTTATGTATTTTTTTAAAAAAACGTAGATGTCTGTTCTATTTTTCTATATAAGAATAGGAACGCCAGGTACAACTTATGTTTCCCTTTTAACTATATTATATATATTTAAATTATTTTATATGTTATTATATATTATTTTTATTGTCATCATATATTTAACAGATACTTACATATGTAAGAAAACAATATCCCACATCTTATTAACTTATAAAAATAATTTCTTAACAAATAAAATCCTGGATTATTTTGGCACGAAAATCCTAGTGATTGTGTACAAAAGCTTGGTAAGATTTAAGGACGAATGTAATAATATCACTTATTATTTAAATATATTTACAACAAAATGCTCAGCCCTTTTTTATTTTTTGATAACATTGCTGGCCCAACCCAACATTATAATTAGAATCAGTCCAGCAAAATCATGTATCTAGATAAAATGCAAATGGCCTGTAATTTTTTAGGAAATAAAATAAATGGGCCGCATGAAAGCTACATTAATTGTTCACCCAGCCCATCTAATGGCTGTAATTCAAAAAAAAGATCAAACTAACTGTAAATTCTACCACGCAAAAAAATGACTGTAAATTCTGAAAAAATGGGTTGAATACGTGCCACATTTTTGGAGGCTGAAATGTGGGCCAATAGGTCGAAGCCAACGCAAGTCGTTGTGAATTTAGTCAACAAATGATTCTGACATGTTAGCCGTTCGATTTACATCCAATGGCTGGCATCCATCTTCAATCTCTCGTGTCCTTCCTCCAGCGCCACCGGGACCACCTCCCGCCTCCTGCTGCTAGCAGCTCTGCTTAGCACGCTTCGCTATGAAGCGCTACTCCACCGTTGGCCAGGCCATCCCTCCAATCCTCCACACCTCCTGTTCTTCTCCACCGACTGCCGAACCCGACTGCACTAGAACCAGTTAACCCTCGTACACCTCTCCGTCTGCGACTCTACTCCCACGTCTTCCCATCTCTGGCTCGTTGCTGTCCGGGGCCTCGCCGTCATCCACCACCTTGGATGCGCTCGGCGCGACATGGTCAATGTGGTCAACGAACGACACCATCGGAAGTAGACTATGCGTGGAGAGGCTGACAGCTGGGTCCACGGCCGCACACAAGGAAATGCCTCCTTATTACGCGCAAAATAATGATTCCCTCCACCTGACATCTGGGACCCACCGGAAGGGCCTATGTATTTCATGAAAAAAACGTGCCCCCCACTGACTTGTAGGACCCACCAGCTATCCTCGCACGCAAGGAAGTGCCTCCTTATTACGCACAAAAAAATGAATACTCCCCCTGCCAGCTGGAACCCAGCATACTGGGAGGCTGACTTGTGGGACTACCAAGTTGACGGGGATGGAGGGCTTTGTCAAATTAGTCAATATGAACGATTCTAGCTCCTGTTAACGTACGATGTTCATCCAACGGTTGTAGTGCTTCTTCAACCTCTGGTCTTCTTGCTCCAGCCGCCCAAACCAGCGCCGGTCGTGCCATGTGCTCCTGCTTCCCGTGGCCGGCTCTGATGCCGCTGAGGCCTCACCGCCCCCTACTACTCCCACCACTGGCCAGGCCATCCCTCTACTCACCCACACCCCCTGTTAATCTACGGCGACAGTAGCCTCACACCGCAGCCGAACCAGTGAACCCTCGTACTCCTCTTCGCATGGGCATCCACTGCCGCGTCTTCCCCGGCTCCGAGTCGTCCCCTTCCTTGGCCTTGCCGTCATCCACTTCCGTGGTGATCTCGACGCGGCGTGGTCAACGTGGTCAAGGAACGACTTCCATCAGAAGTGGACTGTACGTGGAGAGGCTGACAGCTGGGTCCACGGTCGCAGCAAGGAAGCCTCCTTATTACGCGGAAAATAATGATTCCTCCACCTGACAGCAGGGACCACTGGACGGGCCATCGTATTTCGCGAAAAAAGTTTCCCCCTGACTGCTGGGACCCACCAGCTACATCTTCACACGCAAGGAAGTGCGTCCGGGCAAAAAAAAATGATTCACCCCCCTGATTGCTTGGACCCACCAGCTACATCTTCGCACGCAAGGAAGTGTGTCCGGCCAAAAAAATGATTCGCCCCCCTGACTGCTGGGACCCACCAGCTACAACTTCACACGCAAAGGAAGTGCGTCCGAAAAAAAAATGATTCGCCCCTCTGACTGCTGGGACCCACCAGCTACATTTTGGCACGCAAGGAACTGCTTGACAGTCGGGACCCACCTGGTCGAAGCGTACGTAGCGTTGTCATTCTGGTCGCGAACGTGTACGTACATATATACTGGTCGATGTAGAAGCGCGCACGTGTCGTAGTAGAGGCGCGTACGTGTCGTAGTAGAGGCGCACACGTAGCGTGTACACGTACGTACAACAACCAGGGTGCAAGAAAGAAAATACGGCCACGTATGTGTACATACGGGCGGGGTCTCGAACGCCTAGTCGTGCATACGTACGGCGAGGGCTCGTGTTCATGGGGAGGCAATGGAATGCATCGTGTTCATGGGGAGGCAAAGAAATGCGTCGTGTTCATGGGGAGGCAATGGAATGCGTCGTGTTCATCGGGAGGCAACGGAACGCGTGGGAGCCAACCGGCTTGGACGGAACAGGCGATGGAAACGAGGCCTGGCATACCGTAGAACGGAGGAAACGGAGATCCTACGGTCGAAACGGGGGTCCTGTTGATCGGGAGGGGTGTGGTGTACCGCAAAACGGAGGAAACGGACCTCCTATGGTTGAAACGGGGGTCCTGTTGATCGGGAGGGGTGTGGCGTACCGCAAAACGGAGGAAACGGACCTCCTACAGTCGAAACAGGGGTCCTGTTGATCGGGAGGGGTGTGGCATACCGCAAAACGGATGAAACGGACCTCCTACGGTCGAAATGGGGGTCCTGTTCATCGGGAGGGGTGTGGCGTACCGCAAAACAGGACTCCACGGGATACTGTTCATCTACACCATCGACCTCCTCCAGCCTCCATGGGCTACCTTCGGCCTCCTCCAGCCTCCACGGGCTCCTGTTCATCCAGCCTCCACCGCGCGCTACTCCACCTGCTTGTAACGCCCCGGATTCGATGCACCAGGTGTCTTCCAGCTATTCGTCGTTGTTGCCATGTCATTTGCTTGCATGTTGTATTTTGCCATGTCATCATGTGCATCTCATTTTGCATACATGTTTGTCTCATGCATCCGAGCATTTTCCCCGTTGTCCGTTTTGCGATCCGGCACTCCTATGTCATCCGGCGTCCCCTTCTTGTCTCTTTTCATGAGTAGGTGTTAAACATTCTCGAAATGGACCTAGGTTTGTCAAGTGGCCTTGGTATAGCACCGGTAGACCGCCTGTCAAGTTTCGTGCCATTTGGAGTCCGTTTGATACTCCAACGGTTAACCGGGGAACCGTAAAAGCCTCTTTTGTGTGCAGCCCAACACCCCTCCAAAGTGGCCCAAAACCCATTCAAACCCCCTCCATGCTCTCGGTCGTTCGATCACGATCGTGTGGGCGAAAACCGTGCTCCATTTGGACTCTCCTAGCTCCCTCTATCTATAAATATGTGCATCTCCCCCGAAATCCCGGTCTAACCCTAGCCATCTTCATCCTCGCGCCGCCGGTCACATCCACCCCGCGCCCGGCCAAGTCCGCCCGCCGCCCGGACGAATCGCGGGCCGCCACGTGGCATCGCCTCCGCCTCTCCGCCGCCGGCCCACCAGGCCCACGGGGAGCCCGCCCCGGGCCGGATCGGGCCCGAGCTCCCCGCTCGCCGCCGCCGCCTTG
>NC_057795.1:274577210-274584299 GCF_018294505.1 Triticum aestivum | reverse complement strand
GCCCTTCGTCGGCCTCCTCCCCGCCGCCTCGCCTCCCGGCGCCGCCCGCCTCCGACCTAGGGCGCCGCCGCCGCCCGCTGGCCTCCCCATCGCCCCTCGTCGCCGGCCTCCGTCGCCGTCTCCGGCGAGATCTCCGGCCAGATATGGGAGTGGGACCAGATCCACCCACTCCCCGAACCAAACGCCTCCACCGTGCCCTGGATCCCTCCGTCCCGTTCGTCCTCGTCCCGGTTGACTTTTCGGAGGGTATATTTTCGTCTAAGTCCCTGTTTGAGCAACATTTTCATGCCCTGTTCAACGCATCATAACTTGTTGCATACTGCTCCGTATTGTGCGTGCTATATATTAAAATGTTCATCATGAGATGCTCTTTATTTCATTCCATAGTGCCATGTTTGTTTTAGGCCATTTTGATGCCCTAATCATCATTGCAAGAGTGCTATATGATGTTAACCTGCTGAAACTGTTATAACTTGGTGATTTGTCATTTTTGTTGCATTTGATGTGTGCATCCTATGAGTATGAGCTCTACATGTGTTTTGAACTATGTCATGCCATCTTTAGAGAGGTGCTATCCATGTAATTTTGTGAGTCTTTTAGTGAGTGCATCGAGCTCGTGAAGTAGGGTACTTGCTGTTACTGTTTTGCTAGTCTGAATCTGCTATATCATGTTGCTATGTAAACCTGCTGCTACAAGTCATTCTATGCATAATCTGGAGATGTTCACTAAGGATGTTTTATTATACATGTCATGCTCTATCCATCCATGCCTTTGTTTGCATTTATAGCCTGCTGTATCTTGTTGTTATCGTGCTCTCAAATTGCTAAATAATGTTGCTGTCAGCCTGCTAACATTAAGTTTAGTTTTGCCATGAGCTTTGCTAGTGATCCGTGCACCCTATGAACTTGTTCTTGCCATTCTTAGATTCATAAACATGTATTCTTATTGTTGGTTACCTTTTCATGCCATGTATTGCTCTGTGGTGAGTGGTTCAAGCTCACCAACATGCCTACTTATTGTTGTTCCTGCCATGTATGAATCTGTCATATAACTTGCCATGTGTACATGGGTGCCATCATATTTTCTGTGCCCTTTTGGCTCATGGTCAGTAATGGACTTTTGTTCTATGCAATTAGTAGGTTCATGCCATGACTTTGTTTGCCATGTTAAGTTCCTGCAACGTGTTGTTTGATAGATCTAGCAACCTGATGTTATTCCTGTTAAGTCTGAAACTGTTATTATTTGCAATCTTGCCATGTCCTTTTGAGCATGTTCTAGTGTTTTCTGGAGATAGCTCAGTGTTCAGGTTTTGTCATGATTTACCTGTACTTCATGCCGACGCCTTTTGTTCTTATGTTGGGGTGATGTAGCATATTGTTTTGATGCTTGCAATATGCCTAGTTGTTGTTTTGGACAGCTTGTCCTTTAAACTTGTATAGAGTGTATGTGTTGAACCGTTGCTCCGTTTTGAGTGTGCTCTATATGAAACTTGTTTAGCTTTGCATATAGTTTCATATTATCATGTTGAATCCTTGTTTTGGTGTGTTTGCTTGATGTTTGTATGCATTTTGCATCAATGCCATGTTTAACTTGTTTTGCTCATATCTTCTAGGCCGTAGCTCCGAACTAAATGAACTTTATATCTAACTTGACTAGAATTTCGTGTAGATTCTCTTGGTGCATCTTAACTTGCTGTTTAACAACTTGGACATAAGGTTTATTCAGTTCTGGACCAATTTCTAAATTTGCATATGAGGACTTGCCGGATTTGTTATATTTTATTTCCGGCCTTATTTAAACTTGCCTTGATGTGTTGTCCTTGTTTGCATCATCTCTTGCCATGAGTAGCCTCATCTAGTTTCGTCATGCATCATGCTTGGTTGTGCATCATGTCATGTATATGTGTGGTGTGTTTACCATGTTGTGTGCTTCTTCTCGATAGTTCCTGTTTCGTTAGGATCGTGAGGATTCGTTCGTTTACACTTGGTTCGACTTCGTGGCTTCATCTTATTCATGGACTCGTTCTTCTTCCTTGCGGGATTTCAGGCAAAATGACCGTCACCCTGGATCTCACTACTATCATTTCTATGCTAGTTGCTTCGTTCTATCGCTTTGCTGCGCTACCTGTCCCTTGTTCTATCAAGCCTCCCCAAATTTGCCATGTCAGCCTCTAACCTTTTCACCCTTCCTAGCAAACCGTTGTTTGGCTATGTTACCGCTTTGCTCAGCCCTCCTATAGCGTTGTTAGTTGCAGAAGTTGAAGATTGCTCCATGGTGGACATGATTATGTTGGGATATCACAATATCTCTTATATTATTAATGCATCTATATATTTGGTAAAGGGTGGAAGGCTCGGCCTTATGCCTGGTGTTTTGTTCCACTCTTGCTGCCCTAGTTTTCGTCATATCGGCATTATGTTCCCGGATTTTGCATTCCTAACGCGGTTGGGTGATTTATGGGACCCCCTTGATTGTTCGCTTTGAATAAAACTCCTCCAGCAAGGCCCAACATTGGTTTTACCATTTGCCTCACCACCACCTACTTTTCCCTTGGGAGTAATTAACCCAAGGGTCATCTTTATTCAGCCCCCCCGGGCCAATGCTTCTCTAAGTGTTGGTCCGAACTAGAGCCCTTTGCAGCGCCCCCTCAGGGAAACTTGAGGTCTGGTTTTAGTTGTACGGATTGCTCATCCGGTGTTGCCCTGAGAACGAGATATGTGCAGCTCCTATCGGGATTGTCGGCGCATCGGGCGGCTTTGCTGGTCTTGTTTTACCATTGTCGAAATGTCTTGTAAACCGGGATTCTGAGACTGATCGGGTCTTCCTGGGAGAAGGAATATCCTTCGTTGATCGCGAGAGCTTATCATGGGCTAAGTTGGGACAACCCTGCAGGGTATAAACTTTCGAGAGCCGTGCCCGCGGTTATGTGGCAGATGGGAATTTGTTAATGTCCGGTTGTAGATAACTTGACACCAGATCCGAATTAAAACGCATCAACCGCGTGTCTAGCCGTGATGGTCTCTTTTCGGCGGAGTCCGGGAAGTGAACACGGTTTTGGGTTATGTTTGACGTAAGTAGGAGTTCAGGATCACCTCTTGATCATTACTAGTTGACGACCGTTCCTTTGCTCCTCTTCTCGCTCTCATTTGCGTGTGTTAGCCACCATATATGCTTAGTCGCTGCTGCAACCTCACCACTTTACCGCTTCCTTACCCATTAAGCTTTGCTAGTCTTGATACCCATGGTAATGGGATTGCTGAGTCCTCGTGGCTCACAGATTACTACAACAATAGTTGCAGGTACAGGTTATGCGATGATCTTGACGCGAGAGCGATGCTTGCTTGTTTTGGAGTTCTTCTTCTGCTTCTTCTTCGACCAAGGGATAGGTTCCAGGTCGGCAGCCTGGGCTAGCAGGGTGGATGTCGTTTGAGTTTCTATTTTGTGTTTCATCCGTAGTCGGATGGTGCTCTTATGTATTGTGATGTTGTATTCATGTGGCATTGTTATGCCTTATGTATGTATCCCCAACTATTATGTAATGTTGATGTAATGATATCCACCTTGCAAAAGCGTCTTCAAGATGCGCTTCTATCCTTGGTGGGACCTTTGAGTTCCTTCAGGATAGGGTCGCATCTTGGGCGTGACAAGTTGGTATCAGAGCCTCGACCGACCATAGGAGCCCCCTTGATTGATCGTGTAGTTTGGCCGTTGTTGAGTCTAGAAGAAAACTTTTTCAGAATCTAGTTATATCGGAGAGTAGGAATTCTTTTTACTCCTCAGCCTCTTCGTCGCTCTGGTGAGGAATCTTGACGTAGGTGTTTTGAATTAGTCCTCTTCCCTTTCAAACTTTCTTTAGGATCACGCAGTTGGTTTTCCGATCGTTGGTTCTCATCTCTTTTCATCCGGTGCATTTCTCGTCAAGTTGACTCGGGTCTCTTCTTCTTTGCCAAGTTCAATCCTCAGCTGTTTTCTTTTCCCACCCGCCCTCCCCTTTTTCTCCTCCGAACCGGAGTCCGTTATCGAGCATTCATCCTACTCGTGCGAAGTCTTTGTTTTCTTTCCTCAATTATTTCAACCGGTGTTTTCTCTTCAAGTTAGTCGTCAATTTCCCCTTCCAAGTTGCCTTTGTTTTTCCCGCCCTCCCACCCTTTTTCTTCCCGGAATATGAATCTCTTTCGACCATCAATTTAATTCGTGCGGAACCTCTTCAGTCGTTATTTCAACCGGTGAATTCTCTTTTGTTCGACATTCCTCATCTCTGTCCCGGTGGACTCAATTCAAGTTTTCCGGTGTTGATCACATTATTTTCCTTGGATCAAGTGTTCTCCTTGCTCGTTCGCCTCTCGCCAGTTTATCCTTCCGGAGTGCTCAAGACATCTCAGGAGATTCGTCTGTGTTCCAAGTAATTCGAGATTGTCACCTCATTCAAATATTTTAAATTGTTCCGGTGCATCATCTATCTCTTCAACATCCCTTTCCAATGGTGTTTTCTTTTAGTGGGCCCTAACCCACAGGTCTTTTCCCAGGATCTTACCCGACTCTTCTAATTTTCGGAGCTATTCCCAAATTCTTCTCAAAGTGTGACGTAAGAATGGATTCCATCAGTCACATGCCTTCTCCGAGATCGTTTTCAAATTCTTTTCATTGTTGGCTCAACCTCTTCGCCTTTCGTTTCCCCGGAGTGTCTCAGTAATTTTGGTGGTGTTTCCCGTCGTCATTTGAAGACCGAAGAAGAGTTTTTCCTCTAAATCTTGTCTGTTCTCTCAAAGTTTTGTGGTTCTAGCTTCATGTTATCCTCTCAAATTATTCCATTTGTCAGATATTCTTTTCTTACCCATCCGGAGTATGTCAGGAGTTGTTTTTTTTTCATTTCTTTTCACCGGAGGCCATCGTTCCAAAAGAATTCTTCGTCCTCACATTTCAGCTACCGTTATCCAATTATCTCGGTGCTTCGTTCAAGTGTTCTTTAATCAGCTCATGATCTCTTTGTTCTTTTGCATCTAAATCCCCTCTAGCATATTTGTTCTTCTAATTCTTCCTGGTGATTCATTATCTTTCCTCAGTCATTTTCGAATTCTTCCGGTGCTTCATTCAAGTATGCTTCAATCAGCTCGCGGTCTCTTCTTTCAATTACATCTTCATTCCCTCAAGTATATTCTTGCTTTTCCTATTTTTCCCGGTGAGTCATTCTCCTTCGTCATTAAATTTTGAATTCTTACGCTGGTTCATTCAAGATTCTTTTTCCTTGATTATCATATTAATTCATTAGTTTCTTTCCAATCCTACCGGTGGTTCTTTGAAAACCTTCCTCAAGGTTGCGCCATATACCCCTCAATCCTTTTCCAACAAGAATAAGTAGTATGTAAAAATCCATTGCTTGTCATCAATTAAATTTGGTGAAGGATAAGCATACAATAAATCTTATTCTTATTTCATCCAAGTGAGTAATCCCATCTTTCGGAGTTTGTTCTTGATGAATAAATTCTAGTTCCAAGTGTTTTCATCTTTTCTTCTCCGGAGTTCATTTTTCTCGGCCATTTCGTTGGAACATACATCTAAATCATCGCAAGGCTCATCTTATTCTTTCATCCTTCATTCCTATCTCATCATCTTTTTGTCTCCGGAGTTCTTCACGGTGGTTCTTCTTGATTTAATTCATTCTTCAAGAGTTCATCAAGATTTTGTTGGAATAATTCAAGTTTATTTTCTTCTCGCGTCTCGAAGTGTAATTAATTCTCCATATTCTTTTGAAGTGGAGTTTTGCATTTCTTCGTTCTTCTCAGCTATCCAATCATTTCCGTTTGTGGCCGATTATCACCTTATGATCTTGAGATGTTACCTATAAGACCACAACAAGCTTATTCTTTTTGTTGTTGATTTTCTCAACAACTCCGTTTAAACCTTCCTTCTAAATATGCTTTCAATTTCATTCGTGGCACAAGTTGTCATCTTCTTCTCCGTTCTTTTCTTTCAATTTTTTTTCAGTTCTTCCGGAGGCATTGTGTTGTTCCTCTCGTCAACTATCGTTCCATTTTGTCAATCTCAGTTCCAACTTTTTCCATGTTCAGTCAGAGCGCTGCCTAAATCCTTTCAGTCTTATTCGTTTCTTATCTCGTTCTAACATGAGTGGTTTCATAGTCTATATGATTCCGTGAGCTTTCGATTCTCGTCATTTTTGTCGTTCCTCTCTTATTCTCGAGTGCCCTCGATTCTTTGCTTCTTCTTTTGAGTTCTTGTTTCACCACATCCTTTTTCCCTTCCATCTCGGTCGTAAGATCTCGGGACGAGATCTCTTGTTAGTGGAGGAGTGTTGTAACGCCCCGGATTCGATACGCCAGGTGTCTTCCAGCTATTCGTCGTTGTTGCCATGTCATTTGCTTGCATGTTGTATTTTTCCATGTCATCATGTGCATCTCATTTTGCATATGTGTTCGTCTCATGCATCTGAGCATTTTCCTCGTTGTCCGTTTTGCGATCCGGCACTCCTATGTCATCCAGCGTCCCCTTCTTGTTTCTTTTCGTGAGTGGGTGTTAAAGATTCTCAGAATGGACCGAGGTTTGTCAAGCGGCCTTGGTATAGCACTGGTAGACCGCCTGTCAAGTTTCGTGCCATTTGGAGTCCGTTTGATACTCCAACGGTTAACCGGGGAACCGTAAAAGCCTCTTTTGTGTGCAGCCCAACACCCCTCCAAGTGGCCCAAAACACATCTAAACCCCCTCCATGCTCTCGGTCGTTCGATCACGATCGTGTGGGCGAAAACCGTGCTCCATTTGGACTCTCCTAGCTCCCTATATCTATAAATATGTGCATCTCCCCCGAAATCCCGGTCTAACCCTAGCCATCTTCATCCTCGCGCCGCCGGTCACGTCCACCCCGCACCCGGACATGTCCGCCCGCTGCCCCGATGAATCGCGGGCCGCCACCTGGCATCGCCGCCGCCTCTCCGCCGCCGACCCACCTGGCCGACGGGGAGCCCGCCCCAGGCCGGATCGGGCCCGAGCTCCCCGCTCGCCGCCGCCGCCTTGCCTCTCTGCCGCCGCATCCTCCCCGCCATCGCGGAGCTCCCCAGCCAAATCCCGAGCTCGCC
>NC_057795.1:274461672-274576676 GCF_018294505.1 Triticum aestivum | reverse complement strand
GCCCGCCTCCGGCTCCCGCCGCCGCCGCCCGCTGGCCTCCCCATCGCCCCTCATCGCCGGCCTCCGTCGCCGTCTCCGGCCAGATATGGGAGTGGGACCAGATCCACCCACTCCCCGAACCAAACGCCTCCACCGCGCCCTGGATCCCTTCGTCCCGTTCGTCCTCGTCCCGGTTGACTTTTCGGAGGGTATATTTTCGTCTAAGTCCTTGTTTCGGCAACATTTTCATGCCCTGTTCAACGCATCATAACTTGTTGCATACTACTCCGTTTTGTGCGTGCTATATATCAAAATGTTCATCATGAGATGCTCTTCATTTCATTCCATTGTGCCATGTTTGTTTGAGGCCATCTTGATGCCCTAATCATCGTTGCAAGAGTGCTATATGATGTTAACCTGCTGAAACTGTTATAACTTGGTGATTTGTCATTTTTGTTGCATTTGATGTGTGCATCCTATGAGTATGACCTCTACATGTGTTTTGAACTATGTCATGCCATCTTTATAGAGATTCTATCCATGTATTTTTGTGAGTCTTGTACTGAGTGCATCGAGATCGTGAAGTAGGGTACTTGCTGTTACTGTTTTGCTAGTCTGAATCTGCTATATCATGTTGCTATGTAAACCTGCTGCTACAGGTCATTCTATGCATAATCTGGAGATGTTCACTAAGGATATTTTGTTATACATGTCATGATCTATCCATCCTTGCCTTTGTTTGCATTTATAGCTGCTGTAGCTTGTCGTTATCGTGTTCTCAAATTGCTAAATAATGTTGCTGTCAGCCTGTTAACATTAAGTTCAGTTTTGCCATGAGCTTTGCTAGTGATCCGTGCACCCTATGAACTTGTTCTTGCCATGCTTAGCTTCATAAACATGTCTTATTACTGTTGGTTACCTTGTCATGCCATGTATTGCTCTGTGGTGAGTGTTTCATGCCCACCAACATGCCTACTTATTGTTGTTCCTGCCATGTATGAATCTGTCATATAACTTGCCATGTGTACATGGGTGCCATCATATTTTCTGTGCCCTTTTGGCTCATGGTCTGTAAAGGAATTTTTTTCTATGCAATTAGTAGGTTCATGCCATGCCTTTGTTTGCCATGTTAAGTTCCTGTAACGTGTTGGTTGATAGCTCTAAACATTGCAACCTGATGTTATTCCTGTTAAGTCTGAAACTGTTATTATTTGCAATCTTGCCATGTCCTTTTGAGCATGTTCTAGTGTTTTCTGGAGATAGCTCAGTGTTCAGGTTTTGTCATGCTTTACATGTACTTCATGCCCATGCCTTTTTTTCTTATGTTGGGGTGTTGTAGCATATTGTTTTGATGCTTGCAATATGCCTAGTTGCTGTTTTGGACAGCTTGTCCTTTAAACTTGTATAGAGTGTATGTGTTGAACCGTTGCTCCGTTTTGAGTGTGATGTATATGAAACTTGTTTAGCTTTGCATGTAGTTTCATATTATCATGTTGCATCCTTGTTTTGGTGTGTTTGCTTGATGTTTGTATGCATTTTGCATCAATGCCATGTTTAACTTGTTTTGCTCATATCTTCTAGGCCGTAGCTCCTAACTAAATGAACTTTATATGTAACTTGACTAGAATTTCGTGTAGATTCTCTTGGTGCATCTTAACTTGCTGTTTAACAACTTGGACATAAGGTTTATTCAGTTCTGGACCAATTTCTAAATTTGCATATGAGGACTTGCCGGATTTGTTATATTTTATTTCCGGCCTTATTTAAACTTGCCTTGATGTGTTGTTCTTGTTTGCATCATCTCTTGCCATGAGTAGCCTCATCTAGTTTAGTCATGCATCATGCTTGGTTGTGCATCATGTCATGTATATGTGTGGTGTGTTTACCATGTTGTTTGCTTCTTCTCGATAGTTCCTGTTTCGTTGCGATCGTGAGGATTCGTTCGTCGACGCTTGGTTCGTCTTCGTGGCTTCATCTTCTTCATGGACTCATTCTTCTTCCTTGCGGGATTTCAGGCAAGATGACCGTCACCCTGGATCTCACTACTATCATTGCTATGCTAGTTGCTTTGTTCTATCGCTTGGCTGCGCTACCTATCCCTTGTTCTATCAAGCCTCCCCAAATTTGCCATGTCAGCCTCTAACCTTTTTCACCCTTTCTAGCAAACCGTTGTTTCGCTATGTTACCGCTTTGCTCAGCCCTCTTATAGCTTTGTTAGTTGCAGAAGTTGAAGATTGCTCCATGTTGGACAGGATTATGTTGGGATATCACAATATCTCTTATATTATTAATGCATCTATATATTTGGTAAAGGGTGGCAGGCTTGGCCTTATGCCTGGTGTTTTGTTCCACTCTTGCCGCCCTAGTTTCTGTCATATCGGCATTATGTTCCCAGATTTTGCGTTCCTAAGCGGTTGGGTGATTTATGGGACCCCCTTGATAGTTCGCTTTGAATAAAACTCCTCCAGCAAGGCCCAACATTGGTTTTACCATTTGCCTCACCACCACCTACTTTTCCCTTGGGAGTAATTAACCCAAGGGTCATCTTTATTCAGCCCCCCCGGGCCAATGCTTCTCTAAGTGTTGGTCCGAACTAGAGCCCTTTGCAGCGCCCCCTCAGGGAAACTTGAGGTCTGGTTTTAGTTGTACGGATTGCTCATCCGGTGTTGCCCTGAGAACGAGATATGTGCAGCTCCTATCGGGATTGTCGGCGCATCGGGCGGCTTTGCTGGTCTTGTTTTACCATTGTCGAAATGTCTTGTAAACCGGAATTCCGAGACTGATCGGGTCTTCCTGGGAGAAGGAATATCCTTCGTTGATCGCGAGAGCTTATCATGGGCTAAGTTGGGACACCCCTGCAGGGTATAAACTTTCGAGAGCCGTGCCCGCGGTTATATGGTAGATGGGAATTTGTTAATGTCCGGTTGTAGATAACTTGACACCAGATCCGAATTAAAACGCATCAACCGCGTGTGTAGCCGTGATGGTCTCTTTTCGGCGGAGTCCGGGAAGTGAACACGGTTTTGGGTTATGTTTGACGTAAGTAGGAGTTCAGGATCACCTCTTGATCATTACTAGTTGACGACCGTTCCTTTGCTCCTCTTCTCGCTCTCATTTGCGTATGTTAGCCACCATATATGCTTAGTCGCTGCTGCAACCTCACCACTTTACCCCTTCCTTACCCATTAAGCTTTGCTAGTCTTGATACCCATGGTAATGGGATTGCTGAGTCCTTGTGGCTCACAGATTACTACAACAACAGTTGCAGGTACATGTTATGCGATGATCTTGACGCGAGAGCGATGCTTGCTTGTTTTGGAGTTCTTCTTCTGCTTCTTCTTCGACCAGGGGATAGGTTCCAGGTCGGCAGCCTGGGCTAGCAGGGTGGATGTCATTTGAGTTTCTATTTTGTGTTTCATCCGTAGTCGGATGGTGCTCTTATATATTGTGATGTTGTATTCGTGTGGCATTGTTATGCCTTATGTATGTATCCCCATCTATTATGTAATGTTGATGTAATGATATCCACCTTGCAAAAGCGTCTTCAAGATGCGCTTCTATCCTTGGTGGGACCTTGGAGTTCCTTTAGGATAGGGTCGCATCTTGGGCGTGACACGGCTACTGTTCAACCACCCCTCCACGGGCACCCCTCCACCGTCTACTGTTCATCCAGCCCTCCACACCACGGGGTCCTGTTCATCCAGCCCTCCACACCACGAGGTCCTGTTCATCCACCCCTCCACGGCCACCCCTCCACCGTCTACTGTTCATCCAGCCCTCCACACCACGGGTTCCTGTTCATCCAGAGGCAACGCCACCGCTCACTGTTCATCCAAACCCCCCGCAACGCTCACTGTTCATCCAATCGATCGGCTTCAGTTAGCAGCAGTAGCGAAGGAATCGCTCCATCGGGTTCAGTTAACAGCCATCGATCGATCCCTCGGGTTCAGTAACACGTAGCCTACAGTGCAATTGCTCGGGTTCAGTTAGAGCCCAACGCCTCGCTCAGGTTCAGTTAGAGCTAATGCCTCGCACACACGCGCGTACGTACGAGAGAAACGCGCATCGCTCGGCCCCCGACCTCCCCCCATAACCGGTAACTCCCCGAAATTTTCCTCCCCCTCGCTTCTACCATGGTTTTTTCCGTCATGGACGGCCCAAAGAATGTCATCCAGCTGCGTCTCCGGCCCGCCCAGGACGAAAATCCCATTTTCTGTCATGATTTTTTGTCATAGAAGTAGGAGCCCACCACATCTATGATGATACCGGGTTTTGTCACAATTATCGTCATAGAAGTGTCATATGTATGACACAAAAAAAATTCGTTCGGCCCAAAATGTCACGGATGTGTATTTTTTTGTAGTGTATGGGCCAAGGGGAGGGGGCACATCAGCCGACTAAGGGGCTGAGCGCCCCTCCCACCCCATCTCACGTAACCTGGAGAGGTGGAGGCGCCACCCCTAGGGCAGCCGCCCCTCCCGGTTTGGGGGGCAAGTTTCCTACGGGGTGGGGGCGCCCAAACCCATCTAGGGTTTCCCCTGGCCGCTGCCCCCTCCTCTAGATCCATCTAGAGGGGCCGACCCCCTCTCCCCTTCCCCCTATATATAGTGAGGGGGTGGGAGGGCAGCCATACCCTTCCCCTGGCGCAGCCCTCTCCCTCCTCCAACACCTCCTCCTCCTCCGTAGTGCTTGGCGAAGCCCTGCCGGAGAACCACGAGCTCCATCGCCACCACGCCATCATGCTGCTAGAGTTTTCCCTCAACTTCTCCTCTTCCCTTGCTGGATCAAGAAGGAGGAGACGTCCCCGGGCTGTATGTGTGTTGAACGCGGAGGCGCCGTCCGTTCGACGCTTAGATCGGAATCGACCACGATCTGAATCGCTGTGTGTACGACTCCACCAACCGCATTCTTGTAATGCTTCTGCATCACGATCTTCAAGGGTATGAAGATACACTCATCCTCTCCCTCTCTTGTTGCTAGAATCTCCATAGATTGATCTTGGTGATGCGTAGAAAATTTTGAATTATTGCTACGTTCCCCAACACCTCCCACATATTATCATCTCAATATCGCAGAACTATTGCAAGGAATCAAACATATCATATTCAGCGATCTACAAGTTTATGTAGGATTTTATGACTAACCATGTGAATGACCAATTGTTGTCATCTCTCTAAATAGATATAAGTGAAGCAAGAGAGTTTAGTTCTTTCTACAAAAGATATGCCCACGCTCTAACAAATATAAGTGAGCAAAAGAGCATTCTACAAATGGCGGTTTTCTATGTGAAGAGAAACAGGCAATCCAGACTTCAAATGATATAACTGAAGCACATGAAGCATTATATAAAGCCATACTCAAAAGATATAAGTGAAGTGCAATGAGCATTCTATAAATCAACCAAGGAATACATAAAAGAAAAGTGAAAACTAAATGCAAACGCTCCAAGACTTGCACATATCGCATGAACGAAACGAATCCGAAAACATACCGATACTTGTTGAAGAAAGAGGGTATGCCTTCCGGGCATCCCCAAGCTTAGACGCTTGAGTATCCTTGAATATTTACTTGGGGTGCCTTGGCCATCCCCAAGCTTGAGCTCTTACCTCTCTTCCGTTTCCTCATACCGAGACCTCCTCGATCAAACACTTCATCCACACAAAACTTCAACAGAAAACTCGGTAAAATCCGTTAGTATAATAAACCAAATCACTACTCTAGGTACTGTTGCAAACCAATTCATATTTTGTTTTTGCATTGTTTCTACTGTAATATAACTTTTTCATGGCTTAATCCACTGATAGAAATTGATAGATTCATCAAAACAAGCAAACTATGCATCAAAAACAGAACAGTCTGTAGCAATCTAAACATTCACCATACTTCTGTTACCCCAAAAATTCTACCAGAATTAGGAAAAATAAATAATTTGTACATAAAGACATTTCAAAAAGAATCAGAACCATTTGACGTTCCAGTAAAAAATGTAAAATCGCGCACTACAGCCAAAGTTTCTGTCCTGCACCGTACAAACCAACAAGCATTGTAAGCATCCTAAAGGCAAACCTTAGCACATTATTTTTATAATACAATGGAATTTTACAAGGGGATAATTATTTTTGATGAAAAGTTTCTGTAATCAATATTCACAAAGTTTCCGTGAGCATGAACAAAGTTCAAGGAGCTCTCCCACTTCAACAATGTTTGTCTTTCTCACTTTCACTTTCCTTTTTGAAAAGTTTTGGGTTCCCCTCTTTATTTTTTTTGTTTTTAGACTATATAAAAGCACTCAACAGAAATAAAAGAATCTCTAAAACTTCCGGGTTGTCTCCCTGGCAGCGCTTTCTTTAAAGCCATTAAGCTAGGCATATAGTGCTCAAGTAGTGAATCCACCCGGATCCCAAGGTATACCAAAGCCAATTTTAATTAACAATGATTCGTAATTTAGTAGTGAGCACAAAGTAACATATATCATGCAACAACGAAGTCTAACTCGCTTCCTATGCATCGGCATGTCATAAAAGAGCAATTGATGCACACCAAGTAAAGGCCAATGCATAGTATAAGCAGTTTCTTGCAATTTTATCATATTGGAAACATAGAGAGGTGGAGATATAGTTCCTCTCTCATAATAATTGCAAGTAGGAGCAGCAAGCACATGCATATTATATCTATCAAAATCATCATGTGTAATGGTAATAGGCAACCCATGAACATAATCCTTAATAAGCACAAACTTCTCCGATATAGTGTAGTCGGGAGAATTCAAAAACATAATAGGACTATCATGCGTGGGTGCAATAGCAACAATTTCATGTTTAACATAAGGAACTATAGCAAGTTCATCTCCATAAGCATAATTCATATTGGTAAGTTGGCCACAAGCATCATCAAAAAGGGATATTTCAAGAGAATCAACGGAATCATAACAATCATCATAGCAACCATCCTTCGGTAAGCACGAAGGGGAATTAAACAATGTATGCGTTGAACAGTTACTCTCATTAGAAGGTGGGCACGGGTAGCTAATCCGCTCTTCCTCCTTTTGTTCTTCGCTCTCCTCATCATCTTTTTCATCCAATGAGCTCACAGTTTAATCAATTTCTTCTTCCATAGCTTCCTACAAAATATTAGTCTCTTCTTGGACACCGAAGACTTTCTCAATATATGGTTTAACATAGGCATTAGAAGCGTAATTATCATAACAATATTCAAGTATGGCAAAATTTTCAGATTTGTAAAGAGTAGCATCATACTTTTCAATCAATAAGTAATTTCATAAGCACCCTTAAAAGCAACAGATTCTTCAATTTGTTGAACATCATAGTAATTATAAACACCCTTAGCATACGAAGATACGATTCCATTATCACTAAACTCACATTGGTAGGGAAGGTGTTTCTTAGGGTTTTCAGAACAACAAGTAATATCATATATTTCACATAAATTCCAAGCATAGCATTGCAAACGATGAATTTGATCCAGTAAAAGTTTCCCCTTTTCAGAAATACGGTGTCACACATAACAAGCATGCTCATCTAAAGATTTTCCCTCAACTAAGCTAGTTGGGGTTTCAGCACGAGCACAAAGGGATCGAAGATGATCCAAGTAAAAAGCTTCAGGAGTGTGATAGATTTTGAGTGGTTCTTCAACCATTGGTTCAGTAGGTACAACAATTTTTTTTGGTATTTTGCATTTCCTACCCATAACTAAGGATAGAAAACAACTAAGAACAACAAATAAAAATTACTTAGTGATAAAGTAAACAAGCAAACACGAGAATATTCACCCCACACTATGACTCCCCGGTAACGGCGCCAGAAAAAGGTCTTGATAACCCACAAGTGTAGGGGATAATTGTAGCCTCTTTCGATAAGTAAGAGTGAGAACCCTATGAGGAGCTAAAGGTAGAACAAATATTCTCTCAAGTCCTATCTGCCACTGATACGACTCTACGCATGCTTAGTGTTCGCTTTACCTAGAACAAGTATGAGACTAGAAGTACTTTGTAGGTGTTGTTGGATAGGTTTGCAAGATAATAAAGAACACGTAAATAAAAAGTAGGGGCTGTTTAGATAAAGAAGCAATAAAGTAAATATAGCGAGTGTGGAAAAGTGGTGGTAGGAGTTGTGAAAGTGTCCCTAAGCAATTGACTACTTTACTAGACCGATAGCAAGTTCTATGTGGGAGAGGCATAAGATAACATACTTTCTCTTCTTGGATCATATGCACTTATAATTGGAACTCTAGCAAGCATCCGCAACTACTAAAGATCACTAAGGTAAAACACAACCATAGCATTAAAGCATCAAGTCCCCTTTATCCCATTCACCACAACCCCCTTACCCGGGTTTATGCTTTTGTCACTCAAGCAACCCACTATAAGCGAATCATGAACATATTGCAACGCCCTACAGCGGGAATCCCTCATGCTTGCGCGACACGGAGGGCACAATAGGACAGCAACATAACCACAAGCAAATTAAATCAATGATAGCAATTCCTCAATCACCGGTAGGACAACGAAAATCTACTCAGACATCATAGGATGGTAACACATCATTGGATAATAATATGAAGCATAAAGCACCATGTTCAAGTAGAGGGTACAGCGGGTTGCGGGAGAGTGGACCGCTGAATATAGATGGGGGAAGGTGATCGAGATGTTGGTGAAGATGGCGGAGGTGTTGGTGAAGATCGCGGTGATGATGATGGCCCTCGGCAGCGTTCCGGCGCCACCGGAAGCAAGGGGGAGAGAGCCCTCCTTCTTCTTCTTCCTTGACCTTCTTCCTAGATGGGAGAAGGGTTTCCCCTCTAGTCCTTGGCTCCCATGGCGTGGGAGGGGTGGGAGCCCCTCCGAGATTGGATCTATCTATCTGTTTTTGCGTTCTGGGATTCTGCCCTGGCACCGTTTCTTTTATATGCGGAGATTCATAACTCCGATTGGGTTGAAACTTTTGCCCAGATTTTTCTCCAAAAATTAGCTTTCTTGCTGCAAAAGAAGAGCATCAACCGCCTTACAGGGTGCCCACAAGGGTTAGGGGCGCGCCTGCCCCCCTGGGGCGCGCCCCCCTACCTCGTGGCCCCCTCGGGCACCGTCTCGCATTGGTTTTTCTTCCCAAAAATCATAAATATTCCAAAAATATTCTCCGTCCGTTTTTATCCCGTTTGGACTCCGTTTGATATGGGGTTTCTGCGAAACATAAAACATGCAACAAACAGGAACTGGCACTAGGCACTGGATCAATATGTTAGTCCCAAAAATAATATAAAAAGTTGCCATAAGTATATGAAAGTTGAATAATATTGGCATGGAACAATCAAAAATTATAGATACGACGGAGACGTATCAAAATCTCTTATAGACCTTATTCTATTCTGATTTCACCCCCTCTAAACCCATCAGATGCCTCCGAGACGTGACCCGGGTTCACTTTCCCGCCGGAGCTCACCCAGTTGATCCAGCAACAGAATGCCTTGATGCAGATGTTAGTCCAGAACCAGAACTGTCGGTAGGAAATGACACCTATGGGATCACAAGAATCCCTACTACGGTTGCGGGGCGCGGGGTTGTGAGAAGAGCAGGATTAGTAATTGGCACAAGGATCGTTTACCCAGGTTTGGGCCGTGAGGATGCGTAAAGCCCTAGTCCTGCTTGGTGGATATATTCAGTGTTCTTGAGCTCTTGAACTAGCTATGGGTGATGCGTGGTTCGAAAGAGCCGAATCCTTTTCCCGTACGCCCTGGGCCTCCTTTTATAGGCGAAAGGGACTGCCATAGTGGCATACAGGAGGTGGAAAGCCTATAGTGCTACGAGCTTATCGCTCGTATTACAGGACAAGACGCATTTAATGCGTAGCTTAGGTATCCCTCCGCTTTATCGGGGACGGAAGCGAGGCCCGTCCCGTCCGTCGCCGCTCCTCCTTGCTTCGACACGCGCCCTGGCCAGCGGTGCATGCGGTGCCATGTAGGCAAGCAAGCAGCTGAGGTGGCGCAGTGGTGGATCCTGCATGAAGATCTGCATGCCACCACGCAGGAGTGTGCTGAGTTGGCCTGGAAGCCGCATGTTGCCACGCAGGTGCCTGCCCAACTGGTTGGGCTGGCAGCTACATGTGAACGGCGGTGGGGATCTGGTTGGTGTGGGCCTGGCAGCGGCCCTGCTGTCGCCTCTGGCAAGGGTCTCGTCGGGTGGCCCGGCACTTGCCGGGTGGCCCGGCAAGGGTCTTGCCGTGGCGCGCTGGCGTCCCCAGCAAGGATCTTGCCGGGGGTCTTGTGGATTTCTTTGGCGAGAATCTTGATGAGGATTGTTGCCTCTCAATCCCCATCTGATCTTGGGTATTCTTTGTCTTCACAAAGATCTGCATGCCACCATGGAGGTGCCTCCCGAGCCCTGGCCCAATGTGGGTGTTGGCGCCAGAGACCGTGGGCTCGAGGGTGGCTCGCTCCGCTGGTGTGGGCGAGCTGCCCCAGTAAGGGGCTTGTCGGGGCTGCTGAGGCTGCCCCGGCAAGGGTCTTACCGGGGAAACCTGCTTCGTCCATCCGATCTCTGTAGCCTTGGTCCTTGGTGTTGCCTCCTACGTCTTGAGCTTGCGTTGGTTTTCCTTGAAGAGGAAAGGGTGATGCAGCAATAGTAGCGTAAGTATTTCCCTCAGTTTTTGAGAACCAAGGTATCAATCAAGTAGGAGGCTCCTCAAAAGTCCCACGCACCTACACAAACAAACAAAGAACTCGCAACCAACGTAGTAAAGGGGTTGTCAATTCACGGCCACTTGCGAAAGTGATATCTGATAGAGATAGTATGATAAGATAAATATATTTTTGGCATTTTGTAATATAAATGCAAAAGGTAAAGATGCAAATAAAAGTAGATTGAAAGCTTATATGATAAAAGATAGACCCTGGGGCCATAGGTTTCACTAGTGGCTTCTCTCAAGATAGCATAAGTATTACGGTGGGTGAACAAATTACTGTCGAGCAATTGATAGAAAAGCGAATAATTATGAGATTATCTAGGAATGATCATGTATATAGGCATCACGTCCGCGACAAGTAGGCCGACTCTTGCCTGCATCTACTACTATAACTCCACACATCGACCGCTATCCAGCATGCATCTAGAGTATTAAGTTCATAAGAACAGAGTAACGCATTAAGAAAGATGACATGATGTAGAGGGATAAACTCATGCAATATGATATAAACCCCATCTTTTTATCCTCGATGGCAACAATACAATACGTGCCTTGCAACCCTTTCTGTCACTGGGTAAGGACACCGCAAGATTGAACCCAAAGCTAAGCACTTCTCCCATGGCAAGAAAGATCAATCTAGTAGGCCAAACCAAACTGGTAATTCGAAGAGAGTTGCAAAGATAACTCAATCACACATAAAAGAATTCAGAGAAGATTCAAATATTTCTCATAGATAAACTTGATCATAAACGCACAATTCATCGGATCTCGACAAACACACCGCAAAAAGAGTTTACATTGAATAGATCTCCACAAGAGAGGGGGAGAACATTGTATTGAGATCCAAAAAGAGAGAAAAATCCATCTAGCTAATAACTATGGACCCGAAGGTCTGTGGTAAACTACTCACAACACATCGGAGGGTCTATGGTGTTGATGTATAATCCCTCTGTGGTCGATTCCCCCTCCGACGGAGCACCGGCAAAGGCTCCAAGATGGGATCTTGCGGATACAGAAGGTTATGGCGGTGGAAAATGTTTTTCGTTGGCTCCCTGGATGTTTTCGGGGTACGTAGGTATATATAGGAGGAAGAAGTACGTTGGTGGCCGCCTGTGGGGCCTAGGAGATAGGGGCACGCCTAGGAGGGGTGGGCGCGCCCTCCTATCTCCTGGCCGCCATGTTTGCTTTTTGACTTGCACTCCAAGTTCTCCGGATCACGTTCGTTCCAAAAATCATGCTCCCGAAGGTTTCATTCCATTTGGACTCCGTTTGATATTCCTTTTCTTCGAAATTCTGAAATAGGAAAAAAAACAGCAATACGGGTTGGGCCTCCGGTTAGTAGGTTAGTCCCAAAAATGATATAAATATGCAAAATAAAGCCCATAAACATCCAAAAGGGGTAATATAATAGCATGGAACAATCAGAAATTATAGATACGTTGGATACGTAGCAAGCATCCCCAAGCTTAATTCCTGCTCGTCCTCGAGTAGGTAAATTATAAAAACAGAATTTTTGATGTGGAATGCTACCTAGCATAATTCTAATTCTAATTTTCTTTATTGTGGCATGAATGTTCAGATCCAAATGATTCAAAATAAAAGTTCATATTGATAAAATAAATAGTAACACTTCAAGCATACTAATCAAAGTAATCATGTCTTCTCAAAATAACATGGCTAAAGAAAGTTCATCCCTACAAAATCATATAGTTAGGCTATGCTTCATTTTCGTCACACAAAGATGTTCCCAAATTCTACACCCCCGATGACAAGCCAAGCAATTGTTTCGTACTTAAATAATCTCAAAATTTTTCAACCTTCACGCAATACATGAGCGTGAGCCATGGATATAGCACTATGGGTGGAGTAGAATATGATGATGGGGATTGTGTGGAGAAGACAAAAAGGGAGAAAGTCTCACATTGACGAGGATAATCAACGGGCTATGGAGATGCCCATCAATTGATGTCAACATGAGGAGTAGGGATTGCCATGCAACGGATGCACTAGAGCTATAAATGAATGCTCAACAAAAGAAAACTAGTGGGTGTGCATCCAACTTGCTTGCTCACGAAGACCTAGGGCATTTGAGGAAGCCCATCGTAGGAATATACAAGCCACGTTCTATAATGAAAAATTCCCACTAGTATATGAAAGTGACAACATATGAGACTTTCTATATGAAAAACATGGTGCTACTTTGAAGCACAAGATATGAGACTCACTACATGAAGAACAAGGTGCTACTTTGAAGCACAAGTGTGGAAAAAGAGATAGTAACATTGCCCCTTCTATTTATTTTCTTTTTTTTTTCTTTGGCCTTTTTTTGCCTTTCTTTTTTTTCTTTTTGGGCAATGCTCTAATAATGATGATCATCACACTTTCATTGATTACAACATATGAATTACAACTCGAAACTAGAACAAGATATGACTCTATATGAATGCCTCCGATGGTGTACCGGGATGGTGCAATGAATCAAGAGTGACATGTATGAAAAATTATGCATGGTGGCTTTGCCACAAATACGATGTCAACTACATGATCATGCAATGGCAATATGACAAAAGTGAAGTATGTCATGATGATGATGAACAGAACGGTGGAAAGTTGCATGGCAATATATCTCGGAATGGCTATGGAAATGCCATAATAGGTAGGTATGGTGGCTGTTTTGAGGAAGATATAAGGAGGTTTATGTGTGATAGAGAGTATCGTATCATGGGGTTTGGATGCACCGGCGAAGTTTGCACCAACTCTCAAGGTGAGAAAGGGCAATGCACGGTACCGAAGAGGCTAGCAATGGTGGAAAGGTAAAAGTGCGTATAATCCATGGACTCAACATTAGTCAAAAGAACTCATATACTTATTGCAAAAATTTAGAAGTCATCAAAAATCAAGCACTACGCGCATGATCCTAGAGGGATAGATTGGTAGGAAAATACCATCGCTCGTCCCCAACCGCCACTCATAAGGATGCACAAGCCAGTTACACTTCATGTTTCAAATTTGTTACACAACTTTAACCATACATGCATGCTATGGGACTTGCTAACTTCAACACAAGCATTCTTTAAATTCATAATCACCCAACTAGCATGACATTAATATCACTACCTCCATATCTCAAAACAATTATCAAGTATCAAATTGATCATAGCATCCAATTCACTTCCTATGATAGTTTTTATTATACCCAACTTGGATGCCTACCATTCTAGGACCAATTTATAACCATAGCAAATACCATGCTGTTCTAAAAGACTCTCAAAATAATATAAGTGAAGCATGACAGACTAGCAATTTCTACAAAATTAAGCCACCACCGTGCTCTAAAAGATATAAGTGAAGCACTAGAGCAAAAACTATCAAGCTCAAAAGATATAAGTGAAGCACATAGCATATTCTAATAAATTCAATCAAGTGGGATTCTCCCAAAATGTGTCTACAGCAAGGATAATTGTGGAAAACTAAAAAGCAAAGACTAATATAATACACGACGCTCCAAGCAAAACACATACTATGTGGCGAATAAAAATATAGCTCCAAGTAAAGTTACCAATGAACGAAGACGAAAGACGGGATGCCTTCCCGGGGCATCCCCATGGTTAGGCTTTCGGCTATCATTGAATATCTTGGGGTGCCATGGGCATCCCCAAGCTTAGGCTCTTGTCACTCCTTATTCCATAGTCCATCAAAGCTTTACCCAAAACTTGAAAACTTCACAACACAAAACTCAACAAGAAATCTTATAAGCTCCGTTAGTGAAAGAAAACAAAACCACAACATAAGGTACTGTAATGAACTCATTATTTATTTATTTTGGTGTTAAACCTACTGTATTCCAAGTTCTCTATGGCTCATACCACTTAACACTAGCCATAGATGCATCAAAATAAGCAAACAACACACGAAAAACAGAATCTGTCAAAAACAGAACAGTCTGTAGCAGTCTGTAACTAACGCAAACTTCTGAACTCTAAAACTCCTACCAAAATAGGAAGTCCTGGATAATTTGTCTATTGATCCGCATCAAAAAAATCAACACAAAATCACGTTTCTGTGATTTAACAAAACTAATTTCGTGCGTGCAAAGTTTCTGTTTTTCAACAGAATCAAAGTAACTATCATCATAGGTTATCCTATAGGTTCTACTTGGCACAAACACTAATTTAAGCATAAAAACACATCTAAACAGAAGGTAGATGCAAAGTTTATTACTAAACAGAAACAAAAATGAAAAACACAAATAAAATTGGGTTGCCTCCCAACTAGCGCTATCGTTTAACTCCCCTAGCTAGGCATAAAAGCGAAGATAGATCTAAGTAGTGCCATCTTTGATTTTCAGTTTTTAGCGGAGTCATGCTCGAATTCGGGAGGTTTTTTACATTTCCCTTCATACTCGGAAATTATTAGATCTAAAGAATCCAACCACTTATTGCAAAGAGTAATCAACATATTCATGCGGTGAAGATTTCCGCTAACACTTTTAAGAGGCTCAAGAGACTTTTGTAAAAAAATTGTTACTTCACAAATCTTTCCAAACACTTGTGTTTCTTCTTGGGTAGGATGTGATCCTCCCTTTTGAGGTAGTGTTCCCACTATTCCCTCTATAATTTCATGAGCAATACTAGGATCAATTTCAATAAAATTTCCTTGGCAATGCAATCCAAGAGTTGTCTATGCGTCATATTTAACCCAACATAAAAATTGCGAAGGAGAATTCTGAAGTTCACCTCTAGGGTGCATTTGCGATAAGATTCCATCATCCTATACCAAGCATCTTTTAAGTTTTCTCCTTGCCTTTGCTTGAAGTGAAGAACTTCAAACTCGGGAGACATAGGAGCGGATAAGGAACTAGACATAACAACGAGCAAACAAAAGGCAAGCGAAAGAGAGAGAGAGAGATTGGCAAAGAGAGGGCAAAAGACAGCAAGGGTGAAGTGGGGGAGAGGAAAACGAGAGGCAAATGGCAAATAATGTAAATGCGAGGGAGATGAGTTTGTGATGGGTACTTGGTATGTCTTGACTTCAGCGAAGACCTCCCCGGCAACGGCGCCAGAAATCCTTCTTGCTACGCCTTGAGCTTGCGTTGGTTTTCCTTGAAGAGGAAAGGGTGATGAAGCAATAGTAGCGTAAGTATTTCCCTCAGTTTTTGAGAACCAAGGTATCAATCCAGTAGGAGGCTCCTCAAAAATCCCACGCACCTACACAAACAAACAAAGAACTCACAACCAACGCAATAAAGGGGTTGTCAATCCCTTCACGGCCACTAGCGAAAGTGATATATGATAGAGATAGTATGATAAGATAAATATATTTTGGTATTTTGTAATATAGATGCAAAAAGTAAAGATGCAAATAAAAGTAGATTGAAAGCTTATATGATAAAAGATAGACCCGGGGGGCATAGGTTCCACTAGTGGTTTCTCTCAAGATAGCATAAGTATTACGGTGGGTGAACAAATTACTGTCGAGCAATTGATAGAAAAGCGAATAATTATGAGATTATCTAGGCATGATCATGTATATAGGCATCACGTTGACGACAAGTAGACTAACTCCTGCCTGCATCTACTACTATTACTCCACACATCAACCGCTATCCAGCATGCATCTAGAGTATTAAGTTCATAAGAACACAGTAACGCATTAAGAACGATGACATGATGTAGAGGGATAAACTCATGCATTATGATATAAACCCCATCTTTTTATCCTCGATGGCAACAATACAATACGTGCCTTGCAACCCTTTCTGTCACTGGGTAAGGACACCGCAAGATTAAACCCAAAGCTAAGCACTTCTCCCAGGGCAAGAAAGATCAATCTAGTAGGCCAAACCAAACTGATAATTCAAAGAGACTTGCAAAGATAACTCAATCATACATAAAAGAATTCAGAGAAGATTCAAATATTTCTCATAGATAAACTTGATCATAAACCCACAATTCATCGGATCTCGACAAACACAACGCAAAAAGAGTTTACCTCGAATAGATCTCCACAAGAGAGGGGGAGAACATTGTATTGAGATCCAAAAGGAGAGAAGAAGCCATCTAGCTAATAACTATGGACCGAAGGTTTGTGGTAAACTACTCACAACTCATCGGAGGGGCTATGGTGTTGATGTAGAAGCCCTCCGTGGTCGATTCCCCCTCCGGCGGAGCGCCGGCGAAGGCTCCAAGATGGGATCTCGCGGATACAGAAGGTTACGGCGGTGGAAATTGTTTTTCGTTGGCTCCCTTGATGTTTTCGGGGTACGTAGGTATATATAGGAGGAAGAAGTACGTCGGTGGCCGCCTGTGGGGCCCAGGAGACAGGGGCGCGCGCCCAGGAGGGGTGGGCGCGCCCTCCTATCTCCTGGCCGCCATGTTTGCTTCTTGACTTGCACTCCAAGTTCTCCAAATCACATTCATTCCAAAAATCACGCTCCCGAAGGTTTCATTCCGTTTGGACTCTGTTTGATATTCCTTTTCTTCGAAATACTGAAATAGAAAAAAAACAGCAATACGGCTAGGCCTCCGGTTAGTAGGTTTGTCCCAAAAATGATATAAAATGTAAAATAAAGCCTATAAACATCCAAAAGGGGTAATATAATAGCGTGGAACAATCAAAAATTATAGATACGTTGGAGACGTATCATTGCCTTGTTTGTCTCGAGCCTTCGGCTTCCTTCCGGCTTCCCTCCTTTGCCCTGCTATGTGCGGCCATGGCGCGTGGCTCCAACTGCCCGGGCACAAGTAAAGGGGTCAAAAGGAGAGCCCCTACTTTTGTACACCGACAGGAGCCCCCGGGCCTGGGCCACACATAAGCGCGACACGTTGTTGGGCCAGGCCCAGAACGGTGCGCGGGTAGGCAGGGCGGATTTTACCGTGGTAACTGTTCCGTCCGCTGCGCTTCCCCACGACCCGTGTTGAATGCGTGATGTGGGGGGTCGCACGTGCGCACGTGATCAAAGCACGCTGGCGTCATCTCGTGGTGGACAGTGAAGAGGCGGCTTGCATGTCTCTTTGAGACCGCAGGGCCGCTGCTCATTTACTGCCCTTACTCGGGAATTGCTGCTCCATGCATCCCACTGCGCCCATCTCTTGCGCCACGTTCGCTGCATGCATGATGCAGAGTGAATGACAGGCGCGCGGGATACGGGAAGTCGCGCGCGTGCGGGCCGATTCCCACGCGCCTTCAATTGAGCGGGGAGGGCAGTCGACGACCTTGCCCGTTGTCACTTCAATGGGCCTGATTGGCTGAGAGGGACGGCCGAGCCTAGCCCCCGTCCCTTTATAAAGAGGGGAGCGGGAGGAATGGCGCCTCTCAATCTTTCGTCATCTGCTTCTCCCCATTCTTGCTTCCTCTTTCCTTTTGTCATGGCGAGGGGGCGTGGCGACGCTTCATCGGTGGCGGCGAGGGTCTCGGCTAGGAAACACATCACCTCTCCCCAAGAGCTCGTAGCGGCGGAGCCGGCGGTTAGAAGGAGGGGGAGGGGGCGAGGTAGAGGCCGTCGCGGCGGCCGAGCGATAGGAGGACGGGATGGTAGATCAACTTCGCCTCCGCCAGCGGCCCCTCCCCGGGTGGAGGGCCATGTCGGGGACAACCCTTGTGAATTCTTCATCAGGTTGCGCCAGCCGCCGCACTGTCGCCTTCACCTCCCGACTCCATTTGCACGAGAGATGGAGCTGGATCCAGCGCAGGCGCTGCGGAGAGGTTGTGGGAACAGCGGCATGTGGGCCGATGTCGAGTTCCCCGCCCCTCACGCCATGTATCTTCGCCGAGGGTGGAAGACCTTTGCCCGCGTCCACAACTTGACGGTGGGGCTCGTTCTCTTCTTCAAATTAATGGAGAACGACTTGCTCTCCGTCAAGGTCTTTGGAGATCTTGGAACCCGCTTGAAGTGCTGCGTGGAGAGCTCCTCCGACGACGGAAACATTTCCTCGAGCGAGAGTGATGAGGAGGACAGTGGGGCAGATGACGGGGACAAGTCCGACTAGGCGTCGGATGCCCCGTGCCTGGGCGGGCACGGCAGCAGCAGCATCTGCACCTGGCCGCTCCTCCGGCGGGATCCGCCGGGGGAGGGGCCAGCTCCTTGAACTTCTCGGGGCCATCTCCTTGGGCGGCTGGCGTAGGGAGGCCGGAGAAGGCGAAGAAGGTGGGTGGCGGGCCGTCAAATCGGAGTACGCAGGCACCGATGCCTTCATTGACGGACCGCCGCCTCATCTTCCAGCTCTTTCTCCGGTGCCACCACCGCCGACCCTCTCCTAGGCGACCGCCGGCATGTTCTCTTGGCGTCTTCTACTGCTCGTACCTTGCCTAGGCACCTCTTTTGCCCTTCTGCTTTCTTGTTCCATTTCCTAAGGAGAGGGACAAAAAGGGATTACGGGCACCTCATCTCTTTTTAGTCTTGTAAGCCTTCGGGCCTTCGTTAAATTTCGAACATGTAATCCCCTTGCTCATGTTTTCCATTTCGTGTGAACTGTACCTGTACGGGATGTTTTTAATGAAAAAAGGGTTGTTTGTCGGGTTTTTCGTTCGCGGGTGAAACCCGTGACAAGGAACGAATCCTTCTTACTTTTTTTAAGATAAAGATTTTTCGCCCGGCAACAGGCCTTGCCGTCCCCTCACTTTGCTCGACCTTTCTCACGCCCTTGGCGAAGGCAAGGATGAGGTGGGCTTAGGCTCCTCGTTCCATTTCCTTGTTGCCGCAACTACAACCAAATTCGGGCCCAGGAGCTAATCCTTGGGTACGGAAAGAGGGGAGCACGGTAGCCTAGAAATAAAACGAGGTTCCACATATCCCAGTCCATAACGAAATGCATGATAGAGGACAAAAGACTTATCTGGATCTGCAGCCCCCGGCGACATTGGCTTGCCATGGTTGGATCCTTGTACTTGCAGTCCCCGGTAACTTTGGCTTGCTGGGGTCGGGATGCCGGTCCGTTCCTTTCTTCCAAACAGCTTGGCAGAAATGCTTATGTGCCCTGCGAACCAAAGAGGACAGGAAAGAACAGAGAGACGCGCACTCGACCTCTAAGCTAGGGGTTAGCCGCCGCTAAGCACTATCAACCCTAACCGAGGAGGAGACTTGACCTAGCATGCATGCTATAACTTAGGGCGCCAGCGCTTCGTTTATTTATGCTTAGGGTCTGCGCCTGGATTTGTACAAAGGGTTACATGCCTTGCCGGCAAGGCTCGTACAAAAGGTGGCTTGCCGGGGGGCCCAGCAGCCGCGCCTTATGGGTAAAACTTGCGAAGATGCTCGATGTTCTAGGAGTTGCTCACTAGAATGGCATCTTCAGTCTCCAGGCGGACTGCGCCGGGCCTGGTGACTCATGTTACCCGATAAGGGCCTTCCCACTTCGGCGTCAACTTGTTGGAATTCTTGGCCGACTGAACGTGCTGAAGAACAAGGTCGCCTTCCTCAAAGCTCCGGGCATGAATCTTGCGGCTATGGTAGCGGTGCAAGGCTTGCTGGTACAGTGCTGCTCTCACAGCCGCCCGGAGACGGTCTTCCTCAAGGAGCGTTGGGTCGTCTTGTCGCAATCGCTCTTGCTCAAGCTCATCAAAAGCGAGCACTCGAGGTGACCCATATATGAGTTCCGTGGGGAGAACTGCTTCTGCCCCGTAGACCAGGGCAAAGGGTGTCTGGCCGGTGGCTCGATTTGGCGTCGTTCTAATCGACCAAAGAACTGCCGGCAACTCGTCAATCCAGCGCCTTCCACTCTTGCGCAGCCTGTCAAAAGTCTTCGTTCTCAAGCCTCGTAGAACTTCAGCATTTGCTCTCTCCGCTTGGCCGTTGCTCCGTGGATGTGCCACAGAAGCAAAACAGACCTTGTTGCCGAGGTCCTCGATATATTGCATGAAGGCATGGCTTATGAACTGTGTGCCGTTGTCGGTGATGATCCTGTTGGGTACCCCAAAACGGCAAACTAGTCCCTTGAAGAACTTGATGCCTGACTGCGCTGTCACCTTCCTCACTGCTTCCACTTGTGGCCACTTTGTGAACTTGTCGATTGCGACATACAAGTACTCAAATCCCCCTACGGCACGAGGGAAAGGGCCCAATATGTCGAGCCCCCAGACCGAGAAGGGCCAGGTGAGAGGGATGGTTTGAAGGGCTTGAGCTGGTTGATGAAGCTTCTTTGAATGGAACTGGCACGCTTCACACTTGGTTACTAGTGTCGTCGCATCCTGGAGGGCGGTGGGCCAGAAGAAGCCTTGCCGGAAAGCCTTGCCAGCAAGGGCCCTCGACCCTATGTGGGAGCCACATATGCCTCCATGTATCTCTGCCAACAGCTCTAGTCCTTCCTCCTGGGAGATGCACTTCAATTTCACCCCATTCGGTCTTCTTCTGTACAACGCGTTATTAACGAATTGGTACAGAGCAGACCGGCGGGCTACTCTTTCTGCCTCTTCCTGCTCCTCAGTAAGCTCTCCTTTTAAGAGGAATCGGACGGTGTGTTGCGCCCATGCCGGAGCCTGTGGCTCGACGACAAGGACCAAAGGCATCTCTTCTACCACGGGAGTGACCGTCTCTACGGCTGCGGCCTGAGGCCCTACCGGAGTTGGTTGCCCCGCGGCAGGATTGGCATCCACGGCGACATCTCCGCCAGCGGCTCCGGGGAGCTAGGTGGGGAAGTACTTGCCGGGGCCTAGCTTCCTCCACTTGCTCTGCCCGGTTGATGGTTCGACGGATGGTTGAGTTAACTGAAGCACAGAAGTACCTGGTTCCACAGCTAGCTTGAGGGCAGCGCGCTTTGACAAGTAGTCGGTGATGTCGTTCTCCATCCAAGGGACGTGCTCCGCTTGTATACCGTCATAGCGCTCTTCTAGTTTCCTCACTTCATCCACGTAAGCTTCCATCAACGGGCTTTGGTAATCTTTGTTGATTTTCCTGACGACGAGCTGCGAGTCACCCCTGACGATGAGATTTTTAAATCCGAGGTCTGCCGCGATCCTGAGACCGGCAAGCAAACCCTCGTACTTGGCGGTGTTGTTGGTTGACATCTCCCGGGGAAAGTGCATTTGGATGACATACTTGAGGTGCTCTCCGGTGGGTGTGACAAGCAGCACACCGGCACCGGCGCCTTGCAGCGAGAAAGCCTCATCAAAGTACATGATCCAGTTGCGGCTCGTTTCCTTGCCGGGGAGAGTGGTCTCCTGTTCCTCTTCGTAGGGCATCGAGGTCCATTCCGCAACAAACTCCACCAAGACTCTGCTCTGAATCGTCAAGGTACTTTCGAATTTTAAACCGAAACTCGACAGCTCCAGGGCCCAATCCACGATCCTCCCCGTTGCATCTGGGTTATGCAGTATTCGGTGCAACGGGAGGCGGGTGACCACGGTGATCTCGTGCGCTTGGAAGTAATGACGCAGCTTCCTCGAGGGCATAAGGAGGCCGAAGAGCAGTTTTTGCATGCCTGAGTACCTCGACCTAGCCCCCTACAAGAGGGAGCTGACGAAGTAAACTGGGTGCTGCACCATTTTCTTCTTCTGCGTCACTTCACCCGGTCGCGCGGGCCCTGTCATACTGGCGTCGGCCTCTGCCGGGGACTCAATCTTGCCGGGACCGAGCCCTGCTGGGGAGGATTCCGGCTCACCATCCGTTGACTCTGCCGCTGCCGCTGCTTCTTCGTCGACCTCTCTCTGCGCCACTAGTGCAGCGCTAACCACCTGATTTGTTGCCGCTATATACAGCACCAACGGTTCTTGTGGTTTGGGTGCAACCAACATTGGGGTAGAGGAGAAGTACTTCTTTAAATCATGTAGCGCCGCCTCGGCCTCTGGGGTCCACTCCACTAGCCCCGTTTTCTTCAAGATCTTGAAAAAAGGAAGGGCACGCTCCGCGGACTTGGAGATGAATCGGCTCATGGCAGCAACACAGCCAGTGAGCTTCCTTTATCTGTTTGGGTGCCTCAATCTGCTCGATGGCCTTGATCTTATCTGGGTTTGCTTCAATCCCGCACTAGGACACAAAGAACCTAAGAAGCTTGCCAGACGGAACACCGAAGACACACTTCTCAGGGTTCAATTTGAGGTTGATCTTGCGCAGGTTTGCAAATGTTTCCTCCAGATCTTGCACAAGTGTTGCTTTGTCCTTAGTTTTGACCACTATGTCATCTATATAAGCTTCCATATTTCTATGTAGCTGGGGCTCAAAACCAATTTGGACCGCTCTTGCAAAGGTTGAGCCAGCACTCTTCAACCCGAAAGGCATCCGTAAAAAGCAATACGTACCACATGGGATGATGAATGCTGTCTTCTCCTCGTCTTCTTTCGTCATGAAGATCTGGTGGTACCCTGAGTAGGCGTAGAGGAATGATAAGAGGTCACACCGAGCCGTGGAGTCGACAATCGGGTCGATGCGCGGCAATGGGAAGGGATCCTTTGTACAAGCCTTATTGATGTCTGTGTAATCAATACATAGCCTCCACTTCCCGTTTGCCTTGCGCACCACTACCGGGTTGGCCAACCACGTCGGATGGAGCACTCCCCTTACCAAACCTGCCGCTTCTAGTTTTCTGATCTCCTCCGTGATGAACTCCTGCCTTTCCAGAGCTTGCTTCCTGACCTTCTGCTTGACAGGCCGTGCATGAGGACAAACAGCAAGGTGGTGCTCAATCACTTCCCTGGGAACGCTGGGGATGTCGGAGGCTTGCCATACAAACACATCGACATTTGCCCGCAGGAAAGTGGCAAGCTCGCTTTCCTGTTTGCTGTCGAGGGTGGAGCTTATGGTAAAAGCTCCCCCCGTGCCGTCCTCCTTGACGGGCACCTTCTTGGTCTCTGGTGGTGCAGCTCTGGACTTCTTGCTCTTGCCGGTGGAGCTCTTTGGCATGTCCTCAATGGGAGCGCAGCACCTCGAAGAGATGCGCTTGCCGGAGTGGGTGCGAGGGGTCTCGCCGGTCTTCTTTCCTCCCGGGGCTCCGTCGGCAGGAGCAGGTGCCTTGGCGGCAGTTGCTGCAACTGCTTCCCGGTAGAGTTGGTCGGCGCAAATCAATGTGTCTTTCTTGTCGGAGGGGACGGTGATGATGTTCATCGGCCCAGGCATCTTCAGCATGTTGTAGGCGTAATGTGAAGCCACCATAAACTTGGCTAGTGCCGGGCGGCCGAGGATCCCGTTGTAGGGCAAGGGGATCTTGGCTACATCAAAGAAAATCCTATCCGTCCTATGGTTCAGCTTGCCTTCGAATGTTACGGGCAGCGTAACCTTCCCTTTCGGCTGGCTCCTCCCCGGGTTAACCCCTTGGAACATGCCCCTCTCCTCGAGGTCTCCATCAGGGATCTACAGCCTCTTGATCACAACGGGCGAGATCAAGTTCAGACCGGCCCCGCCGTCAACCAGCATCTTCGTCACCTTGAGGTTGCGGATTGTTGGTGAGACTAACAACGGCAAGAACCCGACCGCAGTAGTGCGGTCAGGGTGGTCCTCGGTGTCGAAGATGATGGGCGTGCTGGACCACCTCAGCGGCTTCCGTGCGTCGACCGACGGCTCCACCACTGTGATCTCAAGCGCCCACTACTTGAGCTAGCGGTGGGATGTATGCAGCTAGGCGCCACCGTCAACGCACATGGCTTTTGTGGCTTTCTGAAACTCGTGGTCGCCGGACTCATCATCCTCGTCATGATCATTGTCTTCCTGCTTCTTGTCGCGGCCCCGGGCAGGCCTCTCCTGCTGACTGTCCTTGCCGTGGCGCCCCTCTTGGCCGCCACGTTTCTTGCCGGATCCTTCGGCACCCTCTTGGCCTTTCTCCTTGTCCCGCCATTCGTACTCGGCTTTCTGCTTCTCAGCGGGCAGCTCCACTTGCCGGCAGTTCTGGAGATCGGCCTTTGGTGTGGTGGATCTTGCAATACAGCTTGTCGGAGCCCCTTGGCTTATTGGCAGCCACCAAGGCCCGGCAAGAGGCACACCCGGCAACCTCCTTGTCGGGGTCACTTGCCTTGGGTTTCTTGGTGGCGCTGGTGTCGTCAGACCCCTCGACGGCAAGCATGGTCTTGCCCCCGCGCTTTCTGTTACGGCGTCGGCCCTTCTTTACCGGGGTGGCGGTATCATCCGTGTAGTCGGTTTCTGTGTCGGCGTCTTCGCCGGGGTACTTCCTTCCTTCTTCAGCACGAGCGCACCGATTGGCCAGAACATAAAGTTCGGCCAAATCCCTGACCTTGTTCATCGCCAACTCTTCATGCATCTTACGATTGTGCACATTCTGATGGAATGCACTGATCACGGCAGCAGGATGAACGTCGGGGATGTTGTACTGCACTCGGCTGAACCTTTGGATGTACTTGTGCAAGTTTTCTCCTTCCTTTTGGGGGATGATATGCAAATCACTCGCCTGGCCATGAGCTTGGTGGCCTCTCTTAAAGGAGCCAACAAACTCATGACACAGATCCGCCCAAGAAGAAATGGAGTCACTAGCAAGTGCATCAACCATGACATAACATTGGGCTTGAGTGCAAACGGGAAGTAATTGGCAAGAACCTTATCGTCGCGGGCCCCAGCAGCTTGCATCGCGATGGTGTAGATGCTGAGGAACTCCGACGGGTGAGTCATGCGATTGTACTTCTCGCCAAAGTCGGGCTTGAACATGCGGTGGGAGGGCCACTGGAACTGTCGCAGCTCATGGGTGAAGGCCGGACAACCCACCTCGTAAGGTAGGCCACCGTAGCCTCCCGGTGCCGGGTGGTCCGTAGTGGGCCCTGCCTGCCTATCCGACTAGTGGCGCGCGTCATGCCGGCGCTCGATGGTGGTTCGAGCGTCTTCATGGACTCGCTCCCGAAGAACTTGGCGTTGGTTGTGGTGGGTTCACGGGTCGGACGACGCTATTGAGATGTCATCACGAGCGTCGTCGCGACGGACCGACACCCGCGGTGGCTGGGATGGAGGAGGGGAGTGCACCGTGGCCGCATCGCCTCCGGCCCGGCCTCCACTGGCATGCGGTGGCTTGACGGAGCGACGGCCTACGGGTCATGCCGGCCGCAACTCATCATTGTTGGCGATGCCGATGAGGCTCCGGACGGTGGCCCTCCATTCGTCAAGCTTCTCCGCAACGGGAGGAAAATCAAGGAGCTGCTGCGCGCGTGCTAGGGCTTCTGCTGGCGTGGGCAGCGGCGAAAGCTGTGTGGACCGCGATGCGCCTCGACTTCTAACCGTGTAAGAAGGAGCCCCATCACGGCCTCGCAGCCGTTCGCCACCTCCGTCAGCACCTCGGCGCGCATGCTGGCCCTCCTCATCATTTGAAGGGCGCATGGGACTCTTCCCAGGACGGCGCCAAGGGTCACCAGCAGGGCGGCGCTGCTCATCACGCACGACCTGAAAAGAGCGCGCCATGGGCACCGGTGTTGGCGTCTTGGAGGCCACCGCGCGGCCGTCTGGCAGGATGACGGCACCCCTGGAGGGCCACCCGCCGCCTGCGGGGGGCCCGACTCCGTATCTCGAGTCCGTGATTGGTGGCTCGTCGCCTGGCGTGCGAACGACGCCGCTCACCAGGCCTGGACTACCAGGGTGATGTGGATTTTTGCGGGCCGCGCCACGGGTTCTCTTCGCGACTGGCCCGCTACTGGTCCGCACCGGTATTGGCAATCCGGTCCCGAACGAACCGATCACCGTGGTCGTCTTCTTCTTAGGAGCCATGGCGATGAAGAACAGCTAGGTCAACTACTAGACCAGATTCTCACAATTGCGCCCCCTACTTGGCGCGCCAAAGATGTCGGTGGGAAACGACACCTATGGGATCACAAGAATCCCTACTACGGTTGCGGGGCGCGGGGTTGTGAAAAGAGCAGGATTAGTAATTGGCACAAGGATCATTTACCCAGGTTCGGGCCGCGAGGATGCGTAAAACCCTAGTCCTGCTTGGTGGATATATTCAGTGTTCTTGAGCTCTTGAACTAGCTATGGGTGTTGCGTGGTTCGAAAGAGCCGAATCCTTTTCCCGTACGCCATGGGCCTCCTTTTATAGGCGAAAGGGTTGCCACAGTGGCATACAGGAGGTGAAAAGCCTATAGTGCTACAAGCTTATCGCTCGTATTACAGGACAAGACGCATTTAATGCGTAGCTTAGGTGTCCCTCCGCTTTATCGAGGACGGGAGCGAGGCCCGTCCCGTCCGCCGCAGCTCCTCCTCGCTTCGACACGCGCCCTGGCCAGCGGTGCATGCGGTGCCATGTAGGCAGGCAAGCAGCTGAGGTGGCGCGGTGGTGGAGCTCCACGAAGACCTGCATGCCGCCACGCAGGCGTGTGCTGAGTTGGTGTGGAAGCCGCATGTTGCCACGCAGGTGCCTGCCCAACTAGATGGGCTGGCAGCTGCATGTGAACGGCGGTGGGGATCTGGTTGGTGTGTGCGTGGCAGCGGCCCTGCTGTCGCCTCTGGCAAGGGTCTTGTCGGGTGGCCCGGCACTTTCCGGGTGGCCTGGCAAGGGTCTTGCCGTGGCGCGCTGGCGTCCCCGGCAAGGATCTTGCCAGGGGTCTTGTGGGTTTCTTTGGCGAGAATCTTGATGAGGATTGTTGCCTCTCAATCCCCATGTGATCTTGGGTATTGTTTGTCTTCACAAAGATCTGCATGCCACCATGGAGGTGCCTCCCGAGCCCTGGCCCAACGTGGGTGTTGGCGCCAGAGACCGTGGGCTCGAGGGTGGCTCGCTCCGCTGGTGTGGGCAAGCTGCCCCGGCAAGGGGCTCGCTGGGGCTACTGAGGCTGCCCCGGCAAGGGTCTTGCCGGGGAAACTTGCTTCGTCCATCCGATCTATGTGGCCTTGGTCCTTGGTGTTGCCTTGTTTGTCTCGAGCCTTCGGCTTCCTTCCGGATTCCCTCATTTGCCCTGCTATGTGCGGCCATGGCGCGTGGCTCCGACTGCCCAGGCACAAGGGGTCAAAAGGAGAGCCCCTACTTTTGTACACCGACAAGAACCAAGGCAACAACAACAACAACAATCCATTGCCACCACCCCCTGTTGACAACCTTGCCCGTTTTCTTTGGTTGAATCCGCTGGTGTTTTCTAGCAGTACCAAGCCAATTGTTGCAAATGATTGGCTCCACAAGATTGGAAGGGAGCTGACCACCGCTGGATGCACGGATGTGGAGAGAGTGCGCTTTGCTGCACATCAGCTTGATGGACCCGCAGCCTCTTGGTCGGAGAATTTCACCACCACTTACCCCATAGCTACAGTTACATGGGATCAGTTCCAGCAGGCCTTCTGCACCGCACATGTGTCAGCTGGAGCCATGAGTTTGAAGAAGCGTGAGTTTTGCAACTTACGCCAAGGGAGTCGCACAGTGGGATAGTATGTGGATGAGTTCAGCAAATTAGCATGCTATGCCCCAGATGATGTGGCCATAGATGCCGCGAAGCAGGAGAAGTTTCTTGAGGGATTAAATGATGAGCTGAGTATGCTGTTGATGGTGGCAACCTTGAACAACTGCCAGGAGCTGGTAGACAGGGCCCTCATAATTGAAGGAAGCAACAACAGATAGACAATCGCAAGAGGAAGTATGGACAGGGGAAGTATAGTTCTGGAGCTCAGTAGAAGCCTTGCTATTCCCCGTACTCGGGAGGAACACTCATCATAACCATGGAGGACATAACCATGGAGTACATTCACACAATGGAGGAAGTTCACACAACCACAGTGTCCCTAAGAATGGTAATGGGAATGGAGGAAGCAACAGTCAGAGACGTTCCGACCCTGCGACACCCCCCAAGAAGGATCTGAGTCACATTACTTGTTAGAAGTGCGGGAAGACCGGACACTACGCCACTGAATGTTCTGAAGCAAAGAATGGAAATGGCAATGGAAGTTCTGTAAAGAAGCCCAACCCTTTCACCAGAGGTCAGGTGAACCACGTCAGTGTGGAGGAGATTGAGGAGCAGCCCGATGCAGTTGTCGGTAAGTTTTTGATTAATGCATTTACAGCACTTATTCTTTTCGATACTGGTGCATCACATTCATTCATATCAAGGGGATTTGTGGACAAGTTTAAGTTGCCGACTGTAGCCCTTAAGTCACATATGTTAGTAAGTTCCCCAGGAGTGGACTATATGCCTAGTAGGGGATGTTATCAGTTGCCAATAACCATAGGTAGACATGTTTTCCCCACCGACCTTATTGTCCTGGAGTCACAAGGATTGGACGTGATCCTGGTCATGGATTGGCTATCCAAGTTTGAGGGAAACATCGATTGGGCCAGTAAATCAATTCTTCTCACCACCCCGAAAGGAAAGAGGATCAAGTATGTGTCTAGGCATGCGCCGGGGAGGACTCAGGTGAATTCCCTATCAGAAGTTGTTTAGGAGGAAGTACTAGTGGTGAAAGATTTTCCCGATGTATTTCCAGAGGATTTACCAGGCATGCCACCAAATCGAGATATTGAGTTTTTTATTGAGTTATTGCCAGGCACCAGACTAATATCCAAGAGACCGTATCGGATGCCCGCAAATGATCTGGAGGAAATTAAGAAGCATATTAAGGAGTTATTGGAGAAAGGTTATATTCGACCAAGTTCATCACCTTTGGGAGCCCAGTGCTTCTAGTTGAGAAGAATGATGGATCTTTGAGGATGGTTGTTGATTATCATGCACTGAATGAGGTGACGATCAAGAACAAATACCCTCTGCCGATGATCAATGATTTGTTTGACCAGCCGCAGGAGCAAAGGTTTTCTCCAAGATCGATCTTCGATCAGGTTATCACCAGCTGAAGATCCGAGAGCAGGATATACCTAATACAGCTTTTACCACGAGGTATGGGCTATATGAGTATACATGTATGTCATTTGGTTTGACTAATGCCCCTGCCTATTTCATGAGCATGATGAACAAGGTGTTCATGGAGTTTTTGGACAAGTTCATCGTGGTGTTCATTGATGATATATTGGTCTACTCGAAGAATGAAGAAGAGCATAAGGAACATTTGCGCTTGGTTCTTGATAAGCTCAGGGAACATCAGTTGTATGCCAAGTTCAGCAAATGTGAGTTTGGTTGAAGGAAGTTGGATTTCTCAGACATGTTATATCAGGAGAAGGAATAGCAGTAGACCCTACCAAGGTTGCATTTGTCACTGAGTGGTTGGCACCCACCTCAGTTGGAGAGATCCGAAGTTTTCTTGGACTCGCAGGTTATTATCGGAGAATTATTGAGACTTTTTTCAAGATTGCGAAGCCCATGACAGAGTTATTGAAGAAGGACACCAAGTTTAAATGGACTGAGGATTGTGAGGCCAGTTTTCAGGAGTTGAAGAAACGTTTGGTCACAGCCCCAGTGCTGATTCTCCCAGACAGACGCAACGATTTCCAAGTATATTGCGACGCATCTCGTCAAGGACTTGGAGGCATTCTTATGCAGGATGGAAGAGTTGTTTCATATGCCTCACGATAGCTTCGACCTCATGAGTTGAACTATGCCAACCATGATTTGGAGTTAGCAGCCGTAGTGCATGGACTCAAGACGTGGAGACATTTTCTCATTGGTAACCATTGCGATGTTTACACGGATCATAAGAGTTTTAAGTACACTTTCACGCAGAAGGAGCTGAACCTCAGGCAGAGAAGATGGTTGGAGCTCATAAAGGATTATGACATGAGATTACATTATCATCCAGGAAAGGCCAATGTCGTAGCAGATGCGTTGAGCCGCAAGAGTTATGTTAACACGCTCATAACCAAAGGATTACCCCAGGAGTTAGCCGACGACCTCCGAGAACTTCGCTTGGAGATAGTTCTGAGAGGTTATGTTGCAGCATTGGAAATTCAGTCCACTTTCTTGGGAAGATCCGAGAAGCCCAGAAGACGGACAAGGAGATTGCAGAGATAAAGGAAAGGATGAGTAAAGGAAAGGCTAAAGGTTTTCGTGAAGATGAGCATGAAACTTTATGGTTTGAGGATCGTATCTATGTGCCTAATGACCCTGAGATTAGGAAGTTAATTCTTCAGGATGCTCATGATTCTCCTTATTCGATTCACCCAGGCAACACTAAGATGTATCTGGATTTGAAGGAGAGCTTTTGGTGGACAGGAATGAAGAAGGATATTGCCGAGTATGTAGCAGTATGAGACGTATGCCAGAGAGTTAAGGTAGAGCATCAGAAATCAGCAGGGTTACTTCAGCCTTTGCCGATACCCAAATGGAAGTGGGATAAACTTGGCATGGATTTTATCACTGGATTACCCCGGACCTATTCAGGCCATGACTCTATTTGGGTTGTAGTTGATCGCTTGACCAAGGTAGCCCATTTCATCCCGGTGCTGACAACTTATATGAGTGCTAAGTTGGCGAAGATATACATGACCAGGATCGTATGTCTGCATGAAGTTCGGAGGACCATCGTATCAGATAGAGGAACACAGTTTACTTCAAAGTTTTGGAATCAGTTGCACGAAACTTTGGGTACCAGGCTAGAGTTCAATACAACCTTTCATCCGCAGACAGATGGGTAGACCGAGAGAGTCAATCAGATTCTAGAGGACATGTTGAGAGCTTGTGCGCTAGATTATGGATCTAGTTGGGATGATAATTTTCCCTATGCAGAGTTCTCATATAACAACAGTTATCAAGCCAGTTTGAAGATGGCCCATTTTGAAGCTTTGTACGGAAGGAGGTGTAGGAAAAAATTATCATGGGATGAAGTTGGAGATCGACAATTGTTCGGACCAGACTTAATTAAAGATTCTGAAAAGAAGGTTAAGTTGATCCAAGATAGACTCAAGATAGCCCAGTCCAGGCAGAAGAGTCATGCAGATACTAAATGCAAGGAGGTATCCTATGAAGTCGGAGACAGAGCATATCTTCGTGTATCACCATTCGAGGAGTTAAGCGTTTTGGAGTCAAAGGAAAGCTAGCACCATGATTTGTGGGGCCATACAGAGTTTTGGAACGTATGGGAGAAGTTGCGTACAAGTTGGAACTACCCGAAGGTTTGTCAGGAGTTCATGACGTGTTTCACGTTTCCAAGTTGAAGAAGTGCCATGCAGAGATGGCTGACATTCCTCTGAGAGATATAGTGCCACTGGAAGCGATTCAGTTGGATAGTGATCTGACCTATGAGGAGAAACTCGTTAAGATTCTCGAGTTTTCCAGTCGAGTTACACGCAGCAGAGTCATCAAGTTTTGCAAAGTTCAGTGGATCCATCATACCAAGGAGGAAGCTACCTGGGAGCGAGAAGAAGACCTCCGCAAGGACCACCCACACCTTTTTGCTGACCAACCCGAATCTCGAGGGCGAGATTCAACTTAAGGAGGGTAGGTTTGTAACATCCCGATTTTCAATTTGGATGTTATTCATAGATCATTCATATGCATCCATGATTTATTGCATTTTGTTGTTTAGTTTTGCTTGCTTTTTGATCCAAGAGGCCTTAAGCAACTCAAGGACCAACTTGAGAGAGTTGGAGGTTTCGCAAAAATCCAATTTTCTTTTATCAAAATTTGGTAATTGGGTCAAATTGTTTTTCAAAATTCTTTTTCCAAATATTTTAAAAATAATGAGAGAAGATAATATGACTTGTTCAATTAGAAAGATATTGGAATTTGAATTTTGAATTTGGAGAGTTTATTTGATTTTATTCGCTAGTTTATTTATTAGTTAGCGCAGTAATTAGTATTGTAATGTTTGTTTTTAGTTTAGGCATTTCGGTCCAGAAAAAAAATGTTCACTAGGTCAATAATAAGGCCATATAGCTACCTGAATTTTTCTGGAATTTTTAGGATTTTTTTATATTTATATTTTTAGTGTCTGGAAAAATGTGTTTAAAAAAACTCCGCCGAACTGGGCCGGCCTAGCTGAGCGCCAGGCCGCGGCCCACCTCCGCCCTAGCGCCCGACCGACTCGGGACAGGAGTCCCGAGCGCCGCCGTGCCCCGCCGCTGGAGGAGTCCGAGCCGGACTCCTCACCACCGCCGCCTCGTGCCCCCTCCCCCAAGCAGGACCCCCCGGGCCATTATAATGCCGCCCGACCCCCTCTCCTCCTTGTTCGAAGCGGCAGTCGCCGTCGCCGCCGCTGCCCCACCGCCAGAGCCCCGCGCCACCGCTTGTTGCCATCGCGCCGCCCCACCGGAGCCCGACCACGCCGCCACCCGAACCCACCGCCGCTGCCGTTGACCCCGTCGCCGCCGGCCGAACCATCCCGAACCGGTAAAAAACCGATCCGGTTCGCCTGGTTTATTTTTTTCGGTTTTCGTCTTTAGTTCGATTTATTTTTTGATCTGTTAATTAGCGAATGTTCGTCAGATTTGTTTCCATAACGAACTAATTCATTAGTTTAGGTTCTATAGCGAACGTTCGTTCGATAGGATTTTTCTTTTTATTTTAGTTTTCGGCCACGGACCTATCCGCGAATATTTTCTTCGCAGATTAGCCCCTGATCTTTAAACCCTTGTAACTTTTCGCTCGTTTGTCCAAATTAGACGAAACCAACGCCTAAATTTTCAGAGCAATCCGCTCTATCCAGTAAACCAACTTGAACATGTTTCTAAAAATTTGAAATTTGAGTTAGTTCAGATTTGAATTTGATCTTGTTTTGTTTGTATCTTGAGTTTCGTAGCTCCGTTTGAGTTGATTCTTTTTGCAAATCATAGCGAATCACATGTACCTATTGTTAAGATCTAATCCACATAAATTGAATGATGTTAGAATTTTTTTCTATTTAGATTAGTTACTTGCTTGTTTTGAGATTTATTTAGATTTTTTCTCGTTTTCTCTTTGCATCGTTTGTTTGATTGCTTATGTATGCTATTGTTTGTCTATGCTAGATTTTCCGGAGTGTGAAGCTTGTTACTGCAAATCTCTAGAGTTTTTGATCGTCAACAAGGCAAGTTACACTTTGATCATACTTTTCTCAATACCCAGTTTTTACTATGCATTAGTATTGCCCCTCAAATATTTGCATAAGTAGGATTGGGAGCATATGGTTTGGTTGTAGTACTTGAGGTAGGAACCTATTACCTTTGATCACCCCGGGAATATACATTATGCTCAATTATTGCTTAGCCATGCTCGTAGATGAGGATTGGATCATGATGTACATGGAAGTTGTGAGAGATAATAATTTTGGTTAACATTAAGGTGGCAACTTAAATACACATTTGGGTGGATTGTTTGGGGCACCTAGAGAAACCATTGCTTGCCCATGGGAATCCCGGAGTACCCTTGTGATTTTTCCTCGGTTCGCCGCCCAGGCTCAAAGGGATCATATGATATTTCATGCCTAGAAATGTCTGTGTGCAGCCACAAGCCATTTGGGCTCTGGCATAGTTGAGTAAGTTGTGTGAGCTCTTGAAAAGGTGGACTAGCAGATGTAGGGGGAAGTAGGTGTACCGGTCTACCCAGAGTAGAGAGTTAATGCTTCAGAAAGACTATGTCTTGATCTTCCGATCATGGATGCGGTCGAGTCTTGTGGGGAAAAATGCGCAACCTCTGCAGAGTGTATAAACTAATCATGGTTAGCCGTGTCCCCGGTTATGGACATTTTGAGTATCTAGAAGTGGATATTATTGTTGATCTCATCACTCTTTCATTAATGAATTGGGTTTAATGATCATACTTGGTTAATGTTGGGATTTGAGTTGGAGGAACCTTCTCAATCATTGGTATAAACTTTGTAGTAAATAAAATTTATTTCTTTGTTGTAGGGAAAAATTAGCTTTATGCAAAACATTAAACTTAGAGCCTACACCAGCCAAATATGCATGTAGATATAGTTTCTTGCATTCATTTGCTCTACAGTGTAAATTTGCCAGCATATTCCATGTGTTGACCTACACGGCTGCAATGTCTAATGTTGCAGACTTTACCAACGAAGAATAAGGTGCGATAGGTCGTTGTCATGCACTCAGCTATGTCGTTGGAGTTGATTGACTCATTTATCCTCGAAGCTTCCGCAGTTATTTTGCTTAGATGGCCTTCGGCCATATTATTTGTGTAATAATACTCTTTATGAGGATTTGGATGTAATAAGTGTGTGATTGAAACTCTGTTATAATTGCGAGTACTATGTGTGTCAGCATACTGATCCAGGGATGACACTTAAGCACAGAGACTTCAGTCCATTGGGATCGTGGTCGCTACAAAACATAAAAGAAGTATAATTCATATTGAATACTGGTATTTGCCCACTCAAATTTCATGACATAAATTGTATATGTGCATCACATGGGAGCATTTGTATAGCGTTTTCTGGATATCCATATTGAATAAAGGATCGATCTATCTAGTTCACGGTGTCGTGCTCTTGGAATATATCTGTCGTCAGGTTCTCTTGCTTCATAGTTGTGCTGCTGTTCATGCATGTAGTTTTCTCTGAAAAATAAAACAGTCATGTGTTGTCATCTAGATCAAGCCATATAGACGACAATTTTATTCATATGACAGATGTACGAGCAATGCAACAATACTAGATGAAGGACAAGATGTAGCTTGCCATACCAAATGCCAATTGGAAAAAACACATGCACGCGAGACGTACCGTCAACGGCCATCTGATGCATGCCCAACTGCCCATGGTTCTAAGCACCGATGCCGCCATTAGTCTGAGCGCCTCCAACTTTCTTAGTGCAAATGCATGCATGCATGAAAACTGGTTCATATCAAGTTAAACAAAAAAACTCGCTCATACCTAGCATGATAAATTTGATGATGAGTCGGCGACATCTACTCTTCGTATTTACACCACCATCGGACGGAAGAATCTCGTCGTGGTCTACCCGTCAAGACAAGGCGCCGTCAATTAGGTCACATATCCATCGTCGAGCAGTCGCTGGATGCATCTCGTATGCCTCGTCGACCAGTCGTTGGCCACATATCATCGTCGCCATTGACCCAACGCTAGTTGTATGCTATAGTTGTTTACTATCCGACAAGATTCTGATCTATATGTGGCTTATCCCCTTCAATGTGTAACAACTTTTCAAAGCCCACGCGAACTCCTCTATAAATCCAGAAGGAGAACACATGGGCAAGGAGTATGTACTCTTAGGAGTACTAACCCATTTTCCTATATATATATATATATATATATATATATTGCTCTTAATTTTTATTTACATCATACCTTGGAGTCGATTACCATCGGCCGACTTCAAAGAGATGGGCACAAACACGCTCCTTGTAGCACTAAGGAAATCATACTCCGAGAGGTACGCCATTAATAAAGTAACATCGGGATAATCCACTGATGCATTGTCCAAAGCAACATAAGCCGAATCCACATGAATGTCTTCTACTCCATCATCGACCCATTGTATTGACAATTGATGCATGGTAGACTGCACATTGGTTTGCATGAACCCAAACACGGCCTAATATAACATTGTAGTTACCTTTCAGCTCGGTGATGAAGAATGTAGTGGCCGAAATTTTGCTTCCCACGATGAGTGATACGTCTTTGACGTATCTATAATTTTTTATTGTTTCATGCTATTATATTATCAATCTTGTGTGTTGTATATGCAATTTTATATCATTTTTGGAACTAACCCATTAACCCAGTGCCTAGTGCCAGTTGCTGTTATTTTGCATATTTTTGGTATTACAGAAAATCCATACCAAACGGAGTCCAAATACGACGAAACTTTTTGACAATTTCTTCTGGACCAAAAGAGACACTAGAAGCTTCGCAGGGAGTCCAGAAGCCAGACGAGGAGGCGACAAGACAACAAGGCATGACCTGATGTCTTGTGGGCCACTCATGGCCCCGTCTAACCTAATTCCAGCGCTATAAGTTCCCAAATATTGCAAAATCTCTAGAAGCACCAACGAAACAATTTTTCTGCCGCCCCAAGTCTCTGTTCTTCCGCGATCCCATCTGGAGGCCTTCACTAGTACTCTGTCGGAGGGGGAATCGATCATGGAGGGCTTCTAAATCAACCTTGCTGCATCTCCGATGATGTGTGAGTAGTTCCCGCAAGACCTATTGGTCCATAGCAGTAGCTAGATGACTCTCTCTCTCTCTCTCTCTCTCTCTCTCTCTCTCTTTGATCTTCAATACAATGTTCTCTTCGGAGATCGATTTGATGTAATCTTTTGCAACGCGTTTGTTGGGATCCGATGAATTGTGGGTTTATGATCAGAATATTTATTGAAAGTAATTGAGTTATTTCTGAACTTTATTATTTGTGATTGTTGTAGCTATATAATGCTTTCCAATCTATGAGTTGTCTTTGGCCAAGTTGATGAGTAGATCTTCAGTGGAAAGTGGTGCATATTAGTAGGTTCAATCTTGCGGTGTCCCCACTCTGTGACAGGAGGGATAGTGAGGCACTTATTTGTATTGTTGCTACTAAGGGTAAAACGACGGGGTTTGATCATATTGCTTGGTTTTATTCTGTCTACATTATGTCATCATGCTCAAAGCATTACTCTTTTTTTCATGAACCTAATACCTAGAGAGGCAAGCATAGAAGCGCTCTCGAAGTGGAGTAATAGTAGTAGATGCAGAACCGTTTCGGTCTACTTGTTACCAATGTAATGCCTATGCACCGATCATGCCGTCAACAACATCATATATATGCGCTTTTCTATCTATTGCCGAACAGTAATTTATGTATCCACCATTTGCTATGTTCTTCAGAGATGCCTCTAGTGAAAGTTATGGCCCCCGGGTCTATTTAAATCATACTACTAAAACCCTAAGTACCTTGCTGCTATTTATTTAGTTTCATTTTACTTTGTGATTTATATATCTTCTACTGTCAGATTTCATCCTTGCAATTAACAAGTACAAGGAGATTGACAACCCTCTTGCCAAGTTGGGTGCAAGTATTTGCTCTTATGTGTGTAGGTATTGCTGAAGGTCCACTAGTGCAGCAAAGCCTAGCTATGGCGTGCCAAAAATAACCTTGCTGGTGTAGAAGCTCGACGCCACTAATATGGCGCCATTGTTAAGAAATAGTAGTGGCACTGGAGGCTATGCTGGCAGTATTATACGTGTTGCTGGCGTGCGATGTTTGTAATGCCACCACTATATTCACTCACCTAGCAGCGTGCAATGTAATTTGCACGTCACGAACGTTTCGTGCATAAAAAAGGTTTTTCAACACCATGTAACATTTAGCATTTCACATTAAAACTAAGTATGTATCCCTTAGTCCGAAAAAGCTTGTCCCAAACTTGTCTCTCAAATGGATGTATCTAGCACTAACTTCATGCTAGATACATCCATTTGAGGGACAATTTTTTCGGACGGAGGGAGTACTATATAACATTACACAGTAGAATAGTGTTGGGAAACGTTGCATGAAAAACAAAAAAAATATACGACACGCAAGACTTATCCATGGAGATGCATAGCAACGAGGGGGAGAGAGTGTCTATGTACCCTCATAGACCGGAAGCGTTTAGTAACGCGGTTGATGTAGTCAAACTTATTCGCGCTTCAACCGATCGAGTACCGAACATACGACACCTCCGCGTTCAACACACGTTCAGCTCGGTGACGTCCTCGCTTTCTTGATCTAGGAAGACGATGAAGTAGTGGATGAGTTCTGGCAGCACGACAACATGGTGACGCTGATGGTGAAGTTGTCTCCGTAGGGCTTCGCCTAGGCACTACGAAAATATGACCGGGGGTGTAAATGGTGGAGGGGGGCTCCGCACATGGCTAAGCAATTGTCGTGGTTGTGCTAGGCGCCCCCCTCCCACATATATATAGGTGGGGGGAGGGGGGAGCAGCCAGGAGGCGCCCCCAAGTAGGCCGAATCCTACTTGGGGTCCCTCTCAAGTGGTGCACCCTCTTACCATATTTATCGGAGGGGGGAAGGAGAGGGGGAAGAGGGAATGAAGGGGGAGGCCGGATCCCCCTCCTTCCTTTCCCCACTTGGGCGGCTACCATAGAGGGTGTGCCAGCCCCTTGTGGGATGGTGTGCTCCCCTCTAATGGCCCAATAGGCCCATTACCCTCCCGAGGTTGTCTGGTACCCCCTCCGTTTTTTGATGACTACCCGGTACACTCCGAAACACTTCCAGTGTCCGAATACCATCGTCCTATATATCAATCTTTGCCTCTCGACCATTTTGAGTCTCCTTGTCATGTTTGTGATCCCATTTGGGACTCCGAACAACAATCGATCACCAAATCATATAACTCATATAACACTATATCATCAACGAACGTTAAGCGTGCGGACGCTACGGGTTCGAGAACTATGTACACATGAACGAGACACCTCTCCGGTCAATAACCAATAGCGGAACTTGGATGCCCATATTGGATCCTACATATTCTACGAAGATCTTTATCGGTCGAACCTTATGACAACATACGTAATTTCCTTTGTCCATCGCTATGTTACTTGCCCGAGATTTGATCGTCGGTATCTTCATATCTATTTCAATCCCGTTACTGGCAAGTCTCTTTACTCGTTCCATAATACATCATCTTGCAACTAACTCTTTAGTCACTTTGCTTGCAAGGCTTCTTATGATGTGTATTACCGAGAGGGCCAAGAGATACCTCTCTGATACTCGGAGTGACAAATCTTAATCTCGAGCTATGCCAACTCAACAAACACCTTCGGAGATACCTGTAGAGCATCTTTATGATCCCCCAGTTACATTATGACGTTTGATAGCACACAAGGTATTCCTCCGGTATCCGGGAGTTGCATAATCTCATAGTAGAAGGAATATGTATTTGACATTAAGAAAGCAATAGCAATAAACTGAATGATCAATATGCTAAGCTAACGGATGGGTCTTGTCCATCACATAATCTCCTAATGATGTGATCCCGTTAACAAAATGACAACACATGTCTATGGTTAGGAAACCTTAACCATGTTTGATCAACGAGCTAGTCTAGTAGAGGCTTACTAGGGACACGGTATTTATTTATGTATTCACATATGTATTTAAGTTTCCGATCAATACACTTCTAGCATGAATAATAAACCTTTATCATGAATAAGGAAATATAAAATAACAACTTTATTATTGCCTCTAGGGCATATTTCCTTCAAATAGTACCACATAATAGAACATTATGAGTTAATATTTAAGTGTCTGCTAGCTAGATCTCACAAACATTACCAGTTAATAGAAACATTACGAGCTAAAACAGTACTGGTACATAGGGCTAATACATAAGCAGTTCATTTAGCATCTAATTCCCCGCCACACACATAGTTCTAAACGAGGTCGATGACCATCATCATCCTCAAGCCATGGTGCCGAGTGTTCCTGATGGTGACTAAGATGGCTTGTCCAACCTGGAGATTCTTTCTAGCAAGGAACTTGTTCCATCCTGCGGCACTGAACACAGTGCGACCATTCGTGTCCACTACGTAAGCACAGTTCATGATGGAGCCCCTTGCGGTAAAGCATAGTCCAGCAGTGCCTGCTTCATTCGGCTCGATACCATGGCTCTCACTTAGCCTCTTAGGTAATTTCTGAAGAAAAAACAAATATGATAAATGAGCATGTCACATTACTACACAGTAAGAGCATATCATCATGTTCTACACTACATATCACATTACTACACACTAAGCGTATCCTCAAATTCTACACTAAGCATATATATATATATATATATATATATATATATATATATCACAACACATTAGTACACTAAGCATATCACATAATACACACTATAAGAATATCAAATTTCTACACTAATAAGTAACATACCATGACATGGCGATCAACATTTGTCCTTGTCAGACGGGTCACGAATGGTATCCCGACATAGTCATCACATGGAGGAAGTATGTACAGAGATTGCCTGATTCGTCCTCGCTTAGCCTGATTCCTTTGGCATAGAGGGCTTCATCAAGTGGGCCATCATCTTCGTCTTCCGAATTGATGTAGATAATAGCCAACCTTGGAGGTTGTCTTTTGAAGTAGAAGCTGATAAGTTCACACCTAGTGAGATGCATGTGGGCGATGAAACAATTCCATTCATCTCCTCCAATCTGGGATATTTTTCGTCCCTTGTGGACCTTCATAGTGTAGGCCCCCCTGGAGCGTCGAAGATCACAATGTCTTTGGTAATGAGCTCATTGAACTCCAACCTCACATTGCAAGGGACGATCTGTGTAAAAAAACACATTGCATTACGGGAAATAGCAAAAAAAAACAATCTGTTAGATGGTTCATGTAATGCGTTACCGCTCCGGGAACAAAGCACCGCTGGAAGTAGATGCCAAACAGCGTGCCACTTGCAAGGTCGGTTGCGCACCTTGACTTCCACACTGGACATGGTGGCGGCTGCGCCATTCTACATAAAATATAATTGAAACTAAGTATATAAACACTTTGTACACTAGTAAATCAATTTATACCAAATATACCACTACATAAACTAACTATATAATTCTACACTAGTAATTGCATACACAAATAAACAAAATACACGGAGGGAGACACACAATTAATCGGATTATAATCAAAATGCATTATAAATATCGGATTCTACACAATAGCAATCAGATTATCACTACAATTTCTACACAAAGCAATCCATGCAACTAACTTTGGATTCTACAGGGCACAAAGCAATCCATGATATATATATATATACTAAAATTTCTATTCAAATTAAAGCAATCCCCTAATCAACTACATGCATCGCAATGGACCCCGGCAATGTGGCGTGTCTGCGAACGGAGGACGTGGGAGAGTGGAGAGGAAGGAGATCCGATGGGAGGAGTAGTGGATCTAACCTTGGTGCCGGCGAGGGGCAGTAACGGGGCATCGACGGGGCGGCGACGGCGGCGGCTTTGGTCTAGGGGGAGGAGTGTGAAATGAGAGAGAGCGGTTACTTAGGTCTTTTACTAAGTTGACTCAGATAGGTGATCATTGGCATTGGAAAAAAGGGCAACGCCATAGCTAATAATAGGCCAAATAAAAAAGGACTAAGATTAATGAAAGACTTGACGAAATAAAAGACTCAAATTTGAACTGGCAGTAAAGAAATAAAATTCCTAAATTGATAAAAAAAAGGTAAAATTAATGATCACAAAAAACATAATATAAATCTTTATGATTTTTTGACTAGTATACAATTAAATACTTAAAACACTTGATCAAATGAAAAAAGTGTTTCTGGCGTGCAAAGCAGACGGATGCCAGCGCTAACAAATTAACTATGGCGTGCAAAGAAAACCAACGCCACCAGTGCATTCCAAACGGTGAGTGTATATGGGCCAATAGATTTGTGGCGTTTCCAAAAAAACGCCAACACTAAGCATGTAAAGTTGACGTGCTGATTTGGCGCCTACGCGAGCACTATTTGGAAAAACTAGTGCTGGCGTTGATGGGAAATGGCGCGCCACCAACGATAGTTGTGTCTAGCCTTTTCCGCTAGTGGTCGTTTGCATGGATCTCCTATTGGTTCGATAAAACTTGGTTCTTTACTGAGGGAAATACTTTCTTCTACTATACTACTTCACCCTTCCTCTTTCGGGAAATCTGAACGCCTACCACAAGTAGCAGAAGAATTTATGGCGACGTTGCTGGGGAGACTTCATCAAACAACTCAAGGTCCCTTCATACATATTATAATTTACTTGTTCTATTTTTATTTGTTTTTATTTTCCTTTATTAGTCTCGTTATTTTTTTCCAAAAATACCAAGAATATCTCGTGTGCTTTTTTTGCTCGTTGCTATGGCTAGTTCTCATCCAAAGAATCCCCTTTCTCCTTACCTTGGTGAGAGTTCTGAAATCTTAAACTTTAAACAGTTAAGTGATGAATCCTTAAAACAAGCCTGGGATGGACTATTAGAGATGCAAGCAAGGGCTAATCCCAAATGTCACATTAAATTACTTCTCAGAAGCTTTTATGTGGGTTTATCTTTCCATCATAGATATGTTTTGGATTTATATTTGAGAGAGATGTCATTGGGAATAATGCTTTTTACACTTATAAAAATATGAAAAGTATGCTAGGACAACCAAAATTAAAAACCATCGAACCTACTATACTAGTGAGTTATTGTCAAAATGTTTAATTAAAGAAACCATAACTAGTACGGAGGCCAACTTAAAGGGTTTTACAATCTTTCCACTAAAGTGAACGGTAACATAGTATTAGAAAACAACAGATATGATGCTTTGGAACACAAAATTGATAATATTGGCATCCTGAAAACCAAGATATAAACTCTCTATGTAAAGCTTGAGCACTTAATTATTTCTTGATCTCCTATTGTTTAACCGGAATATCGACAAGTGAACTCTGATGTGTGATCTCAATACTTCTAGCAACCCTAATTCCTTGAAGTTAATGAACAATAATTTCATTCCTAGTGTGTTGGTTGTTTAATCACCATTCTAACATTCATCATGTTGCTCAGTTCATATTTCTGGGTGCACTTTTTGATCAATGTTTAATTGTGGATGTTTTCCTTGAGCATTCATCATTATATCATTTGGTCTGACCAATGATATCACCTTGTTTACATAATTGTGGAAATCCATCTTTATGGAAATCTCGATGAATTGTTGCTGAGCCCATCATCCACATCCTCATCTTCTCCATGGTCCAAGATGCACATTTAAGCTAGTGTTGGAAACTTTTGAAAGCAATAACTTTGTGCCTAGCTCATGAGGTACATGTTCACTAAAAGAAGTGTTTTTCTCTAAGTTCATGTGCATTTGACGCAAGTAGCCTCCGTGAATATAAGAAAGTTTTGTTTCGCTTCCTCTGGAATCATCCAAATCGTTCATGCATGTACGAAGTATTCTATGATTTGATAGATTTGCTACCTTCACTCCATATGTATTTCCTAGAACCCAAGCTAGTGATTGATTTGTTCAATGACAAGAGTTCCTTCGTAAGAGTGATACGTTTCCAATGTATCTATAATTTATGAAGTATTCATGCCATGTTTACAACAATTCTATATGGTCTTGGTATGATTTGAATGGAACTAACTCGGACTGACGTTGTTTCAAGCAGAACTACTATGGTGTTGTTTTTTTGTGCAGAAATCAAAGTTCTCCAAATGCAGGGAAACTTTTTGATGATTTTTTTGGAACAAAAGAGGCACTAGAAGCTTCGTTGGGGGACCAGAAGGGGAAGGAGGTGGCCACTAGGCACCAGGGCGCGCCACCCCCCTCTCGTGCGCATGGTTAGTGGGCCCCTCGAGGCCCATCTCAGTGTGAGACCGACGCAAAAAATGCTATAAATACAAAAAAATAGAAATAACCCTACATCAGAAGTTTCGTCGCCGCAACCCTCTATAGCCACGAAAAATCAATCTAGACCCTGTTTCGGCACCCTACCGGAGGGGGAAATCATCACTGGAGGCCATCTTCATCATCCCGATGGCCACCATGATGAGGAGGGAGTAGTCCACCCCCGGGGCTGAGGGTTTGTACTAGTAGCTATGTGTTTAATCTCTCTCTCTCTCTATCTCTCTCTCTCTCTTGTGTTCTTGTTTTTGCATGACCTTGATGTATCGCGAGCTTTGTTAATATAGTTGGGTCATATGGTGTTTCCCCCCTCTCTATCTTATTGTGATGAATTGAGTTTTCCCTTTGAGATTTCATTATTATCGGATCAAATACTTTTATGGATTTGAGAGCACTTGATGTATGTCTTGCTATGAGTACCCGTGGTGACAATGGGGTATCATATTGATTCAGTTCATATATGTTTTGGCACTCAACTCGCGGATTCCCGAGGTGACGTTGGGGTAATCTATGCGTAGGGGTTGATGCACATTTTCATCCTTATTTCTCGGGTAGAAATCTTGGGGCACTCTTTGAGGTTCTTTGTGTTGGACTGAGTATTATGAATCTGAAATTGTTTGATATATCGTATAATCAACTCACAGATACTCGTGGTGACATTGGAGTATCTAGGTAACATTAGAGTTGGTTGATGTGTATCATTTGGTGTTATTTTAATACGAACTCTTGGGCCGTTTGTGACACTTATAGGAGTAGCTCGATAGATCGATCAAAAACGATAACTTTGAGGTGGTTTGTATTAAGAACTTTGAACCACAAGTGATTCTCCGCTAGTGATAAAATGATATGCATGTGATAAACTTACTAAAACGATAACTTTGAGGCTTTGAACCACAAGTGATTCTCTGGGACGGGCCATCCATTGTCAATCTCGAGACCAATGCAGGACTAATCATCCACGCTGAAGCAGCCTACTATATCAGTACCAGGGTAGGGAACCACCCAAATGTCCGAGGTATAGACATAGTTGCTTCTCATAAATGGTAGTAACGTTGTGTCAACAGCAGCTGGATCGCCTTTCACCATCATTGGATAGTTTTGTCAGAGGAAGAGTGAGTTTTCTCCAAGACTATCAATTCTGTACCAGGGAGAAGGTGTTGGCGCTAGCACACTAGTATCCATCCCGAATACCATGCAACGGGTGTTGGAATAGGTCCGGTGAGTGCAACCATGGGATACTACACCTGCTTCCTTAGTAGTAACATCATCAGTGGGCTGTATACACACAAGAAGAGGTGATCCATCGGAATTAGTTGCCAGGCGCCACAGAGTATATGGGCGCTGCTCGTCCTCATGCTCGTGATCATCACCATCGTCATCTCCCCCTTGGTTATAAAATTTTTCAAGTATAGGTGGTGGAATGTTCACAGGACCTTGGAAACACAAGAAGGAGGTTAGTTAGTAAAGGGAAACTTGCTAACCCGCATGCATGTGGATGAAACAATTATAATTACGGTGGAAGACAAACGTACCGAAACTACGAGGATCCCATGCAAAAACAGTGCCATGAGTGGTGGAAGCAAACACAAGGCCCTCGTATTGAATTGCATCACAATACTCATCTGTGTACAGAAACTGATTATTAAGCAATATCCATCTAGTCGAACCACAAAGGACCGCAACAAGCTTGTCGAACATAGCAACAACTTCATAGTTCTTGTAATTCCAAGAGCGGTTGGGAACTCGACAAATTGCTATCTTCCGTAGAAGACAGTCACCATGATCGTATTTGAACGTGCGTACAATACCGTTGTGCTCAACCTCAGGGCAGTCTGCTGAGATTTTTGGAAGTGGAACCCAGTCACGAGTGTACACATTCACAAGTTCTCACTCGCAGTTGGACGCAATGTAAACAACCCAATCTCCATTTGCGCCTGCCCAAGCCTTACCCTCAAGCGATGGCATCTTAACATCATATGTATCATTATCAAGTGGCATCAACTTGCACAAGGCGAGGCGTCTGTCGTCCTCGCGCCAGTCATCAGGGTCACGGCGAAGAAGATAGGGGAGATCAAACCGCTCCTTGACTCTTGGGTTCCTTGTAATGATGTTATTAGTTGAGTCGAGAATGCTCTTGAACGAACCTTCCATGCTAGCCGAGGTGATGACGTCACACCGATCAATGAGTTCCTCCACCCCGTCATCTTTCAGATCGGGGCAAGAATAACGAGGTCGTTTCCGGCCTATTCCCTCCATGGAGAAGACGATCGAACAATGGCAGAAGGAAGGGTGAAGGGCTGAAGGCAAATGGAGGAGGAAGAGGAAGAGCATGCGACAACAGTTCCAAATCGAGAGGGAAAGGCAAAGAGTCAGTGGACGGTTGCCAGTTTGCCAAGGTTCACGAAGAGGCGCCTCGGCCTACACATCCGTTCGAAAATACTAGTAGAAAAGGACTTGCTGTTGTCTCACTGATATGTTGGAACGGGACCACATGTCAACGAAACATGGTGTGTAATTTCTCGTGCAAGATGCTATCTGGCCGCGTTAGCCCGAGGTGCCGCATTAGTTATTGACCTTTATTTTTTTAATGGCGTGTCGTTGAGTTTTGAAGCACGACTAACTGCTACTGTACATAGAGAAAATATAAACTACTCTGCCACTACTCCACCTCCAGTACTAGTAGTATAAAAAAGATATATAGGCTGGAGCTTCAGCACTTTCTTGCTAAGGGCTGCCCACTTGCTTCTCACACTATCACCCTCTCTCCAGATCTAGAAAATACGGCCTCTCTCTCCCTCCTCACCGGTGGTCACAGATCCGCCGGGGAAGAAAAGGACGTGCAGTGTTGACGCACTCATCGTCGGTGAGCGAGGTCACGCACTGACGACAAGGCCGTCCTCTCAGACCTAGCGCCCGCGCGGGATGGCCTCCGTCCCCAAGCTCGCTGACGTAGTGTGTGCGGAGGACGATGACCACGAGCGAAGCCACTTCCCGCCGACCCTCAGGTATGCTACCTCTTTTGGAACCATACCCTTGTTCTATTGCCCCATCTGCCACGTCGTTGCATGTGGATCTTTTTCCACTCCACCATCTTCCCAATTTGCTATCCTCTGCTCTACTGGCCACGCAGATGAAAACCATAATTTGCACTATTAAAGGAAACCCTACTTCATGCAGACTAATCCATGTCTGGGTTGAATAAGGAAAGGAAGGGAGACTGTACTGTCCAAGAGAGTAGGCATCGAACCCGCATCTAGGTTGAAAAGGGGAAAATCAGTAGCTAAGGAACGAGTCTCATGTCTCTTGGTTGAAGAAGGGTAGAAAGGAATGACAATGCCAATAGAGAATGACCAGGTCGATCGGTTTGTTGTCCTCACATAGGAAAAAGGTGGCTAAAGAGAACAAAAATGGGACGTAATCCACATATGCTACCTGGATATTTGTTGCTCTGGGCAATCATACCTCCCTCACCACTCTGCGTTCGTGGAGGTACATCGTACTGGTGCACCCACTGTCCGAATGGGCCTCCCATGCTCTTATTGCCACTTTTTTGCTGTTAGTATAACGCCAGCAGTCAATTCAAGCAATGCTACTGCTAAAGTGATGCCACATTTATCTAATGCCGCTCTCAGTCTAATGCCACCGATAAATTTAAGCAATGCCATTTAATGTCACTGGATTATTTCAGGGTTAGCTATTGATTGTGGATGTATTAAAGATTTTTCAGCTAAGGCATTCTAATGTTGTTGCACAGCCAGTATACCAACGATGAAACTTGTTACTACCTTCAGATTTTTGCACTGTTAATGCTTATAGATTACATACCTCACTTTCATGAGATAAGTTAATTTTTTTTGTACAGTGTCACCAAAATGCCAAGGCGCTGATGTCATTTTATTTTGGTTAAACTGCACAAAAAATTATGAAGACAAGAGGAAAGGTCAAGAGTGGGCACCTCCTCCTCCGGCTGTTCTCTTGATCGATTATCAAGATTGGGGTAGCAATTTTTTAGGCCCCAACGAGTTTGAAATGATATTTACCTTGGAGGTACATGGTTTGCAATTTTTTTATACTGTCACTAGTTAATAATGCTAGTTACCTTCAGACTTTTGTATTTGGTTTAATGCTCATGCACAGCTAGTATACCAATGCTGAAACTTGTTACCTTTACATTTTGTATTGTTAATTCTTATAGAAATCTTCCAGTGCAAGAGTTTATTGAAATCTGTTCAGTAAAACCATTGTACTTTACCCTGTAATAAACTAACTACTCTACTATTGCACTAGCCACTGGATTAGTGTATATTTGTAGTATTCGAATGGTGTTGCATTAGCGTATGGACATAAATAAAGTGTGGCAAGCTTTCCCAGATATGTGCTCAAGAAAACTACTACCTGTTTTTCTAAATACTAGACGTTTGGGTACTTTAAATTGAACCGCGAAAACGTCTTATATTAAGGAACAAAGGGTGTAGAGTTCACTCAAATTATCCCGGTAAAGCTAGTCACACCTTTGTTAAAAGTAATGTTCATTATCTTATCGGAGGAGGTCTGTATGTTTGTCTCTAATGCCTGTCGACTACATACCTGACATCATGATGTAATGTTAAGTCATTTCCTTTTGTACAGTGCCACTGAATTGTCAAGGCGGTGATGGCATTTTATTTTAGTTGAACTGCACAAAATATGCTTAAAAGAAGAGGAAAGGTCAGGAGTCGATCATTCTTTCAAAAAGAACTATATATGCCTTTCTGACATCAGCCGTTGTTACCTTATTTATTCCTTCAAACAGGTGGTTAGAAACAGTCTTTCTACCTTTTGCATTAAGAAATTAGAATGCTTATATTTGTGAGTCTATGCTTCAACTAGTGTCATTTTTACAGTAATCACACTTCCAATATCTATGCAAACAGGGATGCTCGACTTTAGTGGAACTGCACAGAAAGTCCAACTGGTTCAACATTAGGAGCATGTTTTCTTCCAAACCTGTATATCCAATTGGTGGCACTATGAGCTGTTCATTACGAAGGTACATGGTTTGCTACTATCTTGCTACTCTTTTTGTACTGTCATTAGATAGTAATACTAGTGGTTTGCATGTGAATTTATTGGCAGGGTGGACCTACATTGGAGGTGCAGGACAGGATTCAATGATTGGATGCTCAATTTCGGTTGTATCGATTTCACCTCTTCCATCACTGCGAACATGGATATCCTTGGTCTGATGAAGAATATGCACTATATTTCTGCTCTGAACCGCAAATCAATTCGGTATGAAATTGTCCAGGGCAAAACATAACTGTATCAGATTGTCTAGTGCAGAACATGACAGATGCTAGGCAGAAGAGACATGTTTAAACCGAAAATAGAAGGTGTGGTATATGTTTACTATCTGCTTGATATTTGTGCAGACAAAGATGTATGTCCGTTGCTATTTGGCAAACAAACAAAGTGTCCGCAATTTTGGTTGAACTGCACAAGAGAATAGTATAGTCACTGCAAGCAGTGCCATTTGAAAATAGACACAAAAGGATTGGATAGTCACTTCATGGACTGCAGAAAAGTAGTAATGTACTATTTATTGGCCAACAGTAGGTGCTTCATTGCTTTGGTCTGATTATACAATGGTCATCATTTTGCCTAAGTTAAAGTTTGTATTCCGAAAATAGTCTCGCGGTGTGATCGAGAGAAGACCAAATCATATTGCAGTGGATGTTCCTCCATCATGTGTGGTTCATTCTCATGGTTCCAGCTGTTGGTGAAACCACTTACGTTTGCAAGAGGAATTGTAGACTTCACAAACAAATTTGTCTTTCAGTCTGTACTGAATGTTGACCAAGAGAAGCATCCATGTTAGTAGGAAGAACAGATGTTTTTTCTAGATCTTTGCTTTTGGAGCTACATATTTGTATATGATCTGTGAATCATTGAGATGCATTAACATGTTGATCTTATGTATGGGAATCGTGCTAGTTAGTTTTAGTTGCGACACAAGATCCAAAGTGGCTGATCTTTGCTTTTGGAGCTACATATTTGTATATGATCTGTGAATCATTGAGATGCATTAAAGTTACTTATTTCTGTTCGCTCAGTGTTTACAAGTTACTGATCGATCACTAGCTAGCCTACTAATGAGCTCCTGGCAGTTTTATTTGCGACGCAAGATCCGAAGTGGCAGTTTTTTGAATAAAAATGCCTACCTCTGAAGAAACTGACAAGCTACACTATCCTACCTACTCGATCCTACACGGATAAATAGCGGATCACGCACGTACTACCTCCTTTCTGGTTTGCAGGGCTCAATTCAATAAACGACCTACTCGATCCTACATGAATAAATAGCGGATCACGCACGTACTAGTACCTCCTTTCTGGTTTGCAGGGCTTAATTCAAACCTCTCACCAACCAAGGTACTCCCTTCGTTTGGGTTTATTAGTCCCGTGAGCAAAGCAGCAAGACCAAGGCATGGCAATAATTAACGACATGCAGAAGTTTAAGCCTAATTAATTCTAGCAATTTAAGTGGCTGCATGCGTGCCCTCGGCTGCGACTCGTTGCATGCTGCTCCACATACTGGCTCGAGCGATTCTGAGTGTCTGCATGCAGCCGACCGTAATTAAGGCAGCTAACTGATGCGAAAAAAGATGCGTTTTAATTGTTGCGGGCTTTTTAAATCCATGGAATTATTATTGACAAGGAGGGATATGATTCAAGTGCACTCGTTTGACCGCCACGCCGGCGTGCGACCCAGACGGGACGGGACGGCACAATCATAATTTCAGTTTCTCTAGTTTTCCACGGCAAGCTGGCGTGCTAAGCCATGCCTGCTTATGCATTGAATTCTGATGACCGTCGCGCTAACTTCCGCCTATAAGTATTGTTTCCCGGCCTTCTCCGGTGGCACTGTGACCCAACTCGCCATATCCTCATAAGCCCCCACCGGCCCGACGTCGCTCGCCACGTCCGCCATGCCCCCGCCCGTCCGCGGTAGGCGACGCTGGAGGCGGTCACCGCCGGAACTAGTGTTCGGTTTTTCACTGGAAGGCGGATGGAGGGAGGAGGCATTCTATCTGTCTTTAGATGGCAATGTGGAGATCGAGGAGTTGTTGGAGCGCGACCGCCTGGCGGAGGAGCAGGAGTTGTTGGGGCGTGACCGCCTGGCGGAGGAGCAGCGTATCGTCGATTTGCGCCACCAGCAGGACATAGAGCAGCAGCGCACCGATGCTCTGAGTCGTGAGCAGAGCGCCCGCAACTGGGCCGACTACATGGAGGGCGGCGCTCGGCAAATAGCCCTGGAGGCTGTCGGGCATGCACGCGTTCGTGACGCCGATTTTTACTATAAGCTCGTCAAGTGGGTTTCCCGCTTGGAAGCCGAAGCTTTGGTGGACCACACCGGCATGGAAAGGGCCAACACACGCGAGCAACGCGCCCTATCGTACCTCTGGCAAGTCTGAGACGAGGCGCAGGACGCCAGTGCCGGCGTTTAGCGTGTACCGCAGATGGCTGCCAGCATCGTCTAGTTAGCTAAGAGTAAGTTAGTACGTGTATGCTACTAGAGTATTAGTGGGAGTAGATAGTTAACTTGGCTATGATGGTTGTCAACGTGGAAGTTCAGTACTCTATATGTGGATCAGACCTGTTACTTTGCTCTGAATGTTGAACTTCCCGTTTGAACATATGGAATGGGCTGTTATTTTTTTAAATGGGTTGTATTTGTCCTCCACGGGTTTAGAGGCTGACTTGTGGGCCCACCAAGTTGACGCGTACACTATCAGGAGATGATTGTATGTGGAGAGGATGACAGCAGGGACCCGCCAAGGTCATGGCAGTACGTAAGCAAGCGCCTCCTTATTTCAAGCCAATAAAAAAATGGCTCCTCCTAGTGGATTTCTAACATCTGGGTCCCATGCCATTGTCAACGTAGTCAATAAACGAGAGAATTGCACAACGAGCGGCTGACTCCAGGGACCCAGCAGCTCGCCCAGTTATTTTTTGTTTTGGGTTAATTTGATAAATGCCACTCCAAATCTGGTGTTTCCAAGAAATGTCACTGCAATTTCCAAGCTTTAAAAAATGTCATTTCATACCATTTCTAGTGGCGTTTTTAAAGTTTGCAAACTGCAGTGGCGTTTTTCAAAGTTTGCAAAAATTGCAGTGGCATTTTTCAAAGTTTGGAAATTACAGTGGCATTTTTATGAATCGCCATAATTGGAGTGACATTTATCTAATTTGTTTTTGAGATGGAAGTAGGTTGTCAACTGGGCTGTGCGGGACACTCTGGCTTGTCTAGACAGCCTTTTCTTTTATGTTTACCACAGACCAGCACACTATTTTTTTTCTGAAAATGGCTAGCCCAGTTTTTTTGTGATTTGTCAACTAAGTCGCTTTATCAGGCCTGTTGGGCTGCAAATCTTTCAAGACGAGGAGAGCTTCATTCGGCTTGCCGAGAAAATGGCCTATCAGTAATGAGAAATGGGTTGTACATTTTTAAAACACACCAAACCGACAATTAGTTTCAAATATCTTTTTTCATTTCGAGATTTTAAATTGTATTGATTTTTATGCGTGGACAATTTATTGGATTTTATATTGATATACATTTATTTTTTAAATCAGTCTGAATGTGACTCGAAATTTTGGGAATAAAAACAGTTCAGACCGCACCGACATATGCAAAATTTCGTATAATTTTTTAACCGTGGCTACAATATGGGCTGTAATGCTAACAAAAGGAATATGGGCTCCAAAAAACCATAAGAATTAGCAAATGGGCTGCAAATTATTAGAAATAATGGCAGATGGCCTATATGCTGTTTTCCATAGATTTTAGGCTTTCCTAAAAAAAGGTTGACGCACAAGCAGTGACTGTTGGATGTCCATCCAACGGCCGTCGTGCTTCTTCAATCTCTGCTTTCCCTGCTCCAGCCGCTCAAACAAGCGCCGGCGGAACTGCCTGCTCCCTCCTCCCCACGGCCGGCTGTGCTGCGGTGCAGGCCTCACCGCCCCACCGTACTTCCATCGCTGGCCTAGCCATCCCTCTACTCACCCACACCTGTTGTTATTCTCCGACGATGGCAGATAAATCAGTAAACCCTCGTACAATCGTACTCCCCTCCGCGTGGGAAACAACTGTTGAGTCTTCCATGGCTCCATGTCGTTCCCTTCCTAGGCCTCGCCCTCGTCCACCGCCCTGGTGCTCTCGGCGTGGCGTGGTCAACATGGTCAACGACCGACATGCATCTGAAGTGGACTATACGTGGAGAGGTTGACAGCTGGGTCCACGGTCACACGCAAGGAAATGCCTCCTTATTACGTGCAAAATAATGATTCCTCCACCTGACATCTAGGACCCACCGAAAGGGCCTCTGTATTTCACGAAAAAAACATTACCGCTGCTGACAGCTCAGACCCATGAGCTATATCTTCGCACGCAAGGAAGTGCCTCCTTATTACGCACAAAAAATGAATACTCCCCCTACTAGCTGGGACCCAGTATAGTGGGCCTACTAAGTTGACGGGGACGGAGGGCTTTCTCAACTTAGTCAATATGCACGATTCTAGCTTGACTGACCGTACGATGTCCATCCAGTGGCCGTAGTGCTTCTTCAACCTCTGGTCTTCTTGCTCCAGCCGCCCAAAGCAGCGCCGGTCGTGCCGCCTGCTCCTGCCTCCCGTGGTCGGATGTGCTGCCGCGGAGGCCTCACCGCCCCCATACTACTCCCACCGCTGGCCAGGCCATCCCTCCACTCCACTCACCCACACCCCCTATTATTCTGCGGCGACGACAGCGCAGCCGAACCAGTGAACCCTCGTACTCCTCTCCGCGTGGGCATCCACTGCCGTGTCTTCCCCGGCTCCGCATCGTCCCCTTCCTAGGCCTCGCCGTCGTCCACCACCGCGGTGCTCTCGGCGCGGCGTCATCAATGTGGTCAATGACCGAATTCCATTGGAAGAGTACTGTACGTGGAGAGGCTGACAGCTGGGTCCATGGCAGCCGCAAGAGTGCCTCCTTATTACGCGGAAAATAATTATTCCTCCACCTGACAGCAGGGACCCACCGGACGGGCCACCAGTATTTCGTGAAAAAAAACGTTTCCCCCCTGACTGCTGGGACCCATCGGACGGGCCACCGTATTTCACGAAAAACATTTCCCCCTGACTGCTGGGACCCACCGGATGGGCCACCGCATTTCACAAAAAAAGCATTCCCCCGCTGTCAGCTCGGACCCACCGGAAGTGCCTCCTTATTACGCATAAAAAAATGAATACTCCCCCTGCTAGCTGGGACCCACCATGGTGGGAGGCTGACTTGTGGGCCTACTAAGTTGACTGGGACGGAGGCCTTTGTCAACTTTAGTCAATATGAACGATTCTAGCTCTAGTGACTGTACGATGTCCATCCAACGGCCGTAGTGCTTCTTCAACCTCTGGTCTTCTTGCTCCAGCCGCCCAAAGCAGTGTCGGTCGTGCCGCATGCTCCTACCTCTCGTGGCCGGCTGTGATGCCGCGGAGGCCTTACCGCCTCCTACTACTCCCACCGCTGGCCAGGCCATCCCTCTACTCACCCACACCCCTTGTTATTCTGCGGCGGCGGCACCCTCCCACCGCAGCCGAACCAGTGGACCCTCGTACTCTCTCCGCGTGGGCATCCACTACCGCATCTTCGCCGGCTCCGCGTCGTCCCGTTCCTAGGCCTTGCCGTCGTCCACCGCCGTGGTGCTCTCGGCGCAGCGTGGTCAACGTGGTCAACGACCGACTTCCATCAGAAGAGTACTGTACATGGAGAGGCTGACAGCTGTGTCCATAGCAGCCGCAAGGAAGTGCCTCCTTATTACGCACAAAATAATTATTCCTCCACTTGACAGCGGGGACCCACTGGATGGGCCACCATATTTCACAAAAAAACCTTTCCCCCCTAACTGCTAGGACCTACCAGCTACATCTTCACACGCAAGGAAGTGCGTTCATATTACGGGCAAAAAAAATGAATCGCCCCCTGACTGCTGGGACCCACCAGCTACATCTTCGCACACAAGGAAGTGCATCCGGGCAAAAAAATGATTCGCCCCCTGACTGTTGGGACCCACCAGCTACATCTTCGCACGCAAGGAATTGCCTGACAGTCGGGACCCACCTGGTCGAAGCGTACGTAGCGTTGTCATTCCGGTCGCGAATGTGTATGTACATACTAGTCGATGTAGAGACGCGCACGTGTTGTAGTAGAGGCGCGCACGTAGCATGTACACGTACGTACAACGGCCAGGGTGCAAGAAAATAAATACGGCCACATACGTACATACGGGCGGGGTCTCGAACATCATACGTACGGCCAGGACTCGTGTACATGGCTGGGTCGGAACGGAGAAACTACGTCGTCGTCGTGTTCATGGGGAGGCAACGGAATGCGTCGTGTTCATCGGGAGGCAACGAAACGCGTGGGAGCCAACCGGCTTGGATGGAAGAGGCGATGGAAACGAGGCCTGGCGTACCGCAGAACGGAGGAAACGGCCTTGTGTTCGACCGGCCACGTTCGAAACGGGATCCTGTTCATCGGGAGGGGTCTACCATACTACAAAACGGAGGAAACGGACTTGTGTTGGACCTCCTACGGTCGAAACTGGGTCCTATTGATCGGGAGGGGTGTGGCGTACCGCAAAATGGACGAAACGGACTTGTGTTGGAGCGCTACGGTCGAAACGGGGGTCCTGTTCATCAGGAGGGGTGTGGCGTACCGCAAAACGGGACTCCACGTGATACTGTTCATCTCCACCGTCGACCTCCTCCAGCCTCCACGGGCTACTGTTCATCCACCGTCGACCTCCTCCAGCCTCCACCTGCGACTGTTCATCCAGCCTCCACCGCGCGCTACTCCACCGGCTCCTGTTCAACAACCCCTCTCAACGGGCTCCTGTTCAACCACCCCTCCACGGGCTACTGTTCATCCACCCCGCCACCGTCTAATGTTCATCCAGCCCTCCACAGGGTCGTCCTGTTCATCCACCCTCCACGGGGTCCTGTTTATCCAGCCCCAACCGGCTCGATCGATCGGGGTCCTGTTTGTCCAGAGGCAACGCCACGGGGTCCTGTTCATCCACCCCCACCGCTCACTGTTCATCCAAACCCCCCCACAACGCTCACTTTTCATCCAAAGGCAGCATCGATCGGCTTCAGTTAGCAGCAGTAGTGAAGGAATCGCTCGATCGGGTTCAGTTAACAGCCATCGATCGATCACTCGGGTTCAGTAACGCGTAGCCTGCAGTGCAATCGCTTGGGTTCAGTTAGAGCCCAACGCCTCGCTCGGGTTTAGTTAGAGCCAACGCCTCGCACACATGCGCGTACGTGTACAAGAGAAACGCGCATCACTCGGCCCCCGACCTCCCACCGTAACCGGGAACTCGCCGAAATTTTCCTCGCCCTCGCTTCTACCATGGTTTTTTCCTCATGGACGGCCAAAGAATGTCATGCAGTTGCGTCTCCGGCCCGCCCAGGACGAAAAGCCCATTTTCTGTCATGATTTTTTGTCATAGAAGTAGGAGCCCACCACATCTATGATGATACCGGGTTTTGTCACAATTATCGTCATAGAAGTGTCATAAGTATGACAGAAAAAAATTCGTTCGGCCCAAAATGTCACGGATGTGTCTTTTTTTGTAGTGCATGCTTTTGCCCGGGATAGCGCGGTGAGTGCACCGACTCTCGCAGCTGATTTATTCAACTCTTCGATTCACAGAGGCAGCACGGATAGCTTCTCCAAGGTATCCTTGATAGGGTTGGAGGCTGTTTATTGTGAGCAGCTATGCAGATGGCTTGTTGTGTGCCGGTATATAACTGCTCTATGAGTGTATAGGCGGATTTCAATTTTTTCCGCATGTCTGAGCCAAGGTGGGCAACTCTAGAGCCTGCATCATCAAGGAAAGTTTATGAACCAGGAGCATATTAATTAAACATACATTGCAGGCAAATATTGAGAGGAAGTTATTTACCAAAGATGGCAGCAGTCATGGCATTGATTTGATGTTTTAAGCCGGCGAGCTCTTTAGCTACCAGCTTAAGGGCTGCTTCGGCATCCTCAGCCCTCTTCAACAAGGCTGACCTCTCTGTATCCCAACCCGCCTGTTCAGCTTTGAAGTCTTTTTTAAGCTTCTCCATATCTGCTAAAGCAGTGGTCAATTCAGTTTTGGCCTTGGAGGTTTCTGCTTGTTGAGATTTGATGTTCTCTTGGGGGTCGCGCGACTTGGTATTCTTTGCTACTTAGCTCAGCCTGAAAGATATAAACAATGAGTGGGGTTGCTATGAATTCATTTGAAAGTCCAAAGCACAATACAAGTATTTTACTTGGCACTTGGGGGCTAATGCACCTGGCTCTTTTCTAAAGACAAGTCTATGATAACTTATTATTATATGGGGACTATAGCCGGTTCATGGGGGCTATATGTTAAAGTTTATGAACATGTTTGGTATTGAGACTCGGCTTATCTTGATAGATTAAGCCGGCCCTTGGGGGCTACAAATGTGAAATTCAATCATCATTGTCTAAAGTCCCAGCTCATCTTGACAGAGTAAGCCGACCCTTGGGGGCTACACATGCAAAATCGAAGTACTGCTATTGGAAGTCCCGATTTATCTTGAAAGCATAAACCAACCCTTGGGGGCTACATGAATTAATCTATGAAGCTATTTGAAGTTTATAGCACATTCTATTCTATCATGTCCAATAAACTTGGCAGCTAATGGAACCATACTCATATGAAAAAGAGTGATAGTGTTTACCTCATAGCACTCCTTCATCAAATTTACTAAGCCGGCTTCATAATCATGGCTGGTGTAAAGACGGTTCAAATACCCAGAATGAATTTCTTGGGCATTGAAATTGGCATAACTGTCCAGATTGGCTGACCACTTGCCCTTGTCAGCAATGGAAATTTCTTCCTTGGCGATGTGCTTGGATAGGATAGTGGGTTTGCCTGGCTCTATATAGCCATGCCCGGCGATGGTAACATCCTCATCTTTTTCTTCAGCCAGTTTAGTAGGGCTTGCCGGCTTGATGGGCTTGGCGGATTGGTGATGGTTGCGTCAATGTCCATCTGGTCAACATCAACATTGTGATCAACAAGTGGCGGTTCATCAACTGTGGCTTGAGGAGCTTGATGAGAGGTTTCTACGGGTTGCTGCTCCGGCTCGGAAGGATTCTCAGGAGTTTTGGTCACCTTAGCCTTCTTGCTGGGCTTTGCCATGGCCCTGTGAATGAAATACAAGACAAGATTAGTACAACAGTTGAGTATATAATTGAAAACAAAGGCTTGATAGTCTTACCCTGGCACCGGTTTGAAGGCCGGGACATGAGTCCCCGTTGAGTCGCCAGAGGAAGAGTGAGATGTTCCTTATAATTTTAATCGGAGGGATTAAGAGGTTGCCGGTAAAGACCGGCCTTCGGAAAAGTTAAATCAGAGTTTGTTGAGACCTTTGGACGACGTTTGCGAGGGGCTGGGGTGTTCGGTAAGCCGGAAGAAAGGATCCCGCCTCCACTGTTCCGGGTCGTCCGGCGAACTTCATGTTGCTGCTTCTTCAAAATAAAGTTGGGATCCAAATAAGCCAAAGGATGAGAAAACCTTACTTTCCGGCTTGCCTGGCGAGTTTTCTGTTTTGGCACAGACTCTGAGCCGGAGGAAAGAACAATTACCTCGTCCTCACCCGCACGGCTGCCCTCGGCTTCCTCCTGATAACAATCATTGTCAATGAGATGTATAAAAAATGAGCCAAGAGAGTCAAATTCTACCTCCGACTCGTCATCATCACCGTCATCATCCAAGTTTAACTTGGCGGGCTCGGTGGACTTCTTCTTGGCAGGTCTCTTGGTGACCTTGGTCTTGGTACGAGCCGGTTTGGCCGACTTGTCTTGAGGTTTCTTCTTACAAAATGAAGAATCGGCCTGTTAAGGTCAAAAGATCATGAGTGGGCAGTATTTAATGCAAATGTGATTAAACAGAAGGTGTGCAACACTTACAGTTGGCGGTTTATTGAAGGTACAGAAAGGACCGAGTCCTGTTTTACTGCAATCTGCCCAAGATTCATTTAGCAATGCCTTGGTGGCTTCAGTAATTTCTGCATCAGACAGTTGAATGTCGTAGTGGCGTTGGCGATCTTTTAAATCGCCAATATATTCGCACATTATGCCGGGGCGACGGCTTAGTGGCAAGATCCTCCAGGAGACCCAACACTGAACAAGGTCGATGCCGGTTAGGCCATTAGCCATGAAGGCTCTGAGCTTTGAAAAAGTTGGCACATATTTAGCCCGCTCCTTTGTGCTGATCCGCGGGCGGAGTGGATGTGCGTTGCTAAGCCGGTGGTCACGGTAACCCGGCAGAGGATTTTCGTCTGCTGGAGATGTGTTTTGACAGTAGAACCAAGTTTGGTTCCAATCTTTGGGATGACTCAGTGGTTTGGCATAGGGAAAACTGGCTTCTTTCCTCTTCTGAATTGAAACCCCACCGAGTTCCAAGCTGGGGCCGTCAGTAAACTTTGTCTGACGGTTTAAGTAGTAAAATTCTCTGAACAATTCAACAGTGGGATCCTCTTGAAGATAAGCTTCACAGAATACTTGAAAGTTGCAAATGTTGGACACAGAATTGGGTCCGATATCTTGGGGGTGAAGTTGGAAAAAATGAAGCACATCACGGAAAAACTTTGAGCCGGGCGGGCTGAAGGAAAAACTTTGAGCCGGGCGGGCTGAACCCCCGGATTAGGTGGTCAGTGAAAACAATCACTTCTCTGTCCTTGGGATCAAGAGGATTTTCTTCGCCTGGGACCCTCCAGTGGATGTCCTCTCTCTTGGCTAGGGTGCCAGTTGCGACGAAATTGTTCAGGTCTTCTTCGGTGACTCGGGATCGGACCCAGTTGCAGGTAGTATATGTCTTAGTCATTCTTTGATGATCTGAAATGAAGATTATGCCGGTTTAAGATTATATGGATAAGCCGGCTGTTGGTTTAAAGGCAAGTAATGATGAAGCATACATGCAAAGGTGTTAAACCGGAGGATGGCATTGAAGTTATAAAGATGAGCTATTGGCGGCTTAAGAGGGGACTAATGGTACCTGACGGGTTACGGTTTATGAGTTAAGCCGCCCACACAGTTATTGATTTACAGATCTGAGAGTGAAAAAGTTGCTAAGTGTTGGAAAAACAGATTTCACAGGTTGATGCTATGATTTTGGTTCTACGGCACTTCAAATAATGGAAAATATCTAGACCTAAATTGCAACAGTTGAGCAGTTCACATGTCCAGATTGGATTTCTTATGCAGAGGAGATGGTCTAATAGCAAAAATTAGTACTACAACTACCGCCGCGTGGGAGGAGTACCAAGTTTGAATCAAAATCACAAGCTACGGTGAAGAAAACAATGAACAACAGCAAGAACACTGACAAACGGTCTGAACCCTAATGTAGATCTGAGATAAAAGGGGAGGTGTGCTTACAGATGATGAGGATCAGCGGTGGCGCACCGGAGTTCTCTGGTCCAGTCAGGTCGATGCAGCGGCCTGAGTTGAGGCAGCGGTCGCGGTGGCGGAGTTTGAGCGCTCGTGCGGCTGTGAGAAGGAGGAAGACGAAGAAGGAAGCAGGGGGGATGAGAGAGACCCCTATCCCTATTTATAAGGGGGACGAATACAAGGCATGCATGGGAATTGAGGAGGCCGAAATCATCATGTGGCTATAGGATGCCTCGATTTCCGAGATGTTTATTAAGTTAAGGATCAGTTAAGATGTTTTGGGCTTCGTACAGAGTTAATGCAAAATGACGTCATGGTAGTTTAAGAAGATCTTGAGAGCTGACGTCATGGCGGGTTACAACAAGTGATGTAAATTCTTATAAGTCAGGTATTGAAGATTGATATGAACAAGTTCAAATCAACCTGGGGCCTAATGTTGGGGATATAACTACTCGGTATGAACCACCCAAGAGGGGCTAGGTCATACCACTGGCGATTATCCATGAAGGTGGCGGATCATAACAAGCCCGCTGACGGCCCAAGGCATAGAGGCGACTTAGGGCCCAAGAGGATGAACCGCCATATGAATAACTTGTATTGTAAGGCAGGTTTAGTTAGTCACCGAGCCGGACACGTTATTTATAAGCTGGCCGGGACTCTGTAAGCCGTCGGGGGACGACCTGTGTATATAAAGGGACGACCCGGCGGCGAGTTAAGGCGGAAAAGAAGAGATCGAGAACTAGGTCAAGCGCATTCACTCCCTCGTAATTGAAACCCAAGCAATAACCACCCTACACGGATTAGGCCGTTACCTCCACCGCGAGGGGCCGAACCAGTATAAACTCTCTGTGTCCCTTGTCCCGTTTCACCCTTCAAGCTAACCACGTTGCGATGGCTCCACACCTAAGTCCTTACGCTAGGACATCTGACGTGACAATTCCACGACAGTAACCCTGCTATAGCACAATATTTGACAGAGAAATTTTAGAACATGATAGGAACGGGCGAGGCAAACACAGCCAAGGAGAAGCCCCTAGCGGTTGATTCTCATGCTCAAATAATGCCCATATGGATGGTGGTCAAGTACAAGTTATGCACTAGAACCGAAGGATTCAGACATGATTTTGATGACGCTAAGTATGTCTTCTGAAGCTTGAGTGGTGGATGCAAAGTTGTCTAATGATACATCCACTCTTAGTAAGCGAAGTGCTTGTTATCGATTAGTTGTTGCATGGCAGGATACTTTGGGCACCGCCCTAGTGGTGCACTCACAGTCGAACATAGAGGATAAGGCCTTGGAAAGGACACTGGAGAAGCAAAAGATAGGTGTGACATGAGGCACAACGGTGGACATTGTTATGGGGGGAGGAGGGTAAGAATCCAACCTTGGAGGCAACCGGCCTAGGGGCTGCTAGAGAACTGACGGGGCCGCAGGAAGCACCCCGTCAGGAGCAATGAATGTTTTAAGGTGAAACAACCAGGGGGCTCTCAGGCCGTTCATCATCTTGTGAGCTTGGTGGAAGCTCAAAATGCTTGTATATCTTTCCTATGTGAAACTAGGCAATCAAAAGATAGGATGAAAAGATATTGACCTCGTTTATGTTTAAGTGGTTTTGAAGCAGTCGATAACAATGGCTTAGTAGTGACTTAGCACTTTTTGGCATGAATCGGTGCAACTCGATGTAAAATCTATGAATGGAAGATATATTGATGCTTATGTGTGTGGTATGGCGGGTGAACCTCCATGGAGGCTCACTTGCATCTACGGCGAGCCACAGACGGAGGACCGACACCACATGTTGTCGATTCTCCGTGATCTTCACTATCAAGCCGACATGTCACATGCGGTGATTTGAGACTTCAAAGAGGCCATGTGGGGGGCTTCGAACACTTCTCCGAGACTCCTTGTTCAGCAGGTCAGATGATTGATTCTCCTGATGCTTTGGAGTTATGTGGTCTTGGTGATCTTGGATTTTCTGGTCTACCATACACTTATGATAACCGACAGTCAGGCCGAGCAAACGTCAAAGTTAGGCTTGACCGGGTGGCGGAAAACAAGCAATGGCACGATATGTTTTTGGAGGCCGATGTTAAAAACCTGGTTGTTTTTTGCTCTGCTGCTTCGTTGGACCGGCTCGGATCCGGATCGGGTACGAGCTTGGTCTCAAATCTAGATGTCGTTCCACGCGATGCGGCGATGGTTTTTACGGTGGTGGTTGGCTTTTCAATGTGTCTGCATGATCATCGTGGTCTTGTTCGTTGATGTGAAGTTGGAGCTGCAGTGGCGGGCCCGAGTGGTGATGATGACTGGTGATGGATGGTTTGACTCGATGATTCTTCACGGCGCCAACCTTGCATATTTCTTATTCATAACTCTCCTTCATAATCAGAGCTACCCTGTCACCAACACATATGGCCGACTGTTTGGCAGATCTTAGAGTGACTTCATGCAGCTGTTGCGGTGAGGGCTTCACCGCTGTTCATTTGAGGTGAAGTCAAAGTCGCTTGCTCGAGGAGGAGTGATTTCGATGACGTTGGCATGCAACCTTGGTGATGTTCTCTTCAATGCAGTGTGCAAATGTGCATGGTGTGTTGTCATGTTCCATGATGGTTGCTATGGGCATTTGTGTCGATTTTTATCCAGTTTTCCGCTAATTAACTAAGCATCATTCTTCTTATTTAATAAGACGAGGCAAAGCTGGTGCCTCTCTTTCAGATTTTTTTTTACTAAAATGGAATCCGCAGGTCAACGAAGAAGAGTGAAAACACAGGTGCAAAAGTCAACCAGATGTGAAAGCGAGCTATATTTGACTTGGTTGCCACCACCCAGCTGTGATAATCGTTGTCCTGACTCGTGTTGCAACCTCCAGTAGTTAGCCAAGTCAGACCAGACTATTGTGCGGATCTTCTCAAAGTTTTCGTGTTTGCCACCAATAAGTGTGCGTATTTCTAGTTTTTTTTTTAAAACGTTCGATCATAATGTTTGTATTTTTTTTTCTCCAGAGTACTTTGACAAGTTGAGCAAGATTTCTAGCCATGTGTTCCTTCAGACTACCGTCCATCAAGATGAAAACGACTAAATGGAGAAAATCACTATGTTACTTGGGAAAACATATACAAAAGTTGCTTTCTGAGAGATCTGTACAGCAAGTACACCATGTACGGCAACCATACGTGATTACTCTTTTAGTAGTTTTCTTCTTTTGAACTTTGATTACTCGTTAAGTTTTACTACCCCACAACCCTGATGAAAGTTCTTGTTCCTGCGATTTGTCAGTTGCCATTTCCCTCTCCTCGCCGCTTATTTCAACACCTGCACCCATCACCATACTCGTCTCGCCTCTCGCCATCCAAACCCTCACGTTTCTCTCGCGTCCCCTCGTCCCAGCTCCCAAAGCAAGCGAGCAGCGCGCGACCAACCAAGCAGAAAGAGACAGCCCGAAGCAGGAGCCGGCCATCCATTGACCTGCTAACTAGGCAATCCAATCCAAATCCCGTACCCTGAACCAGAAGCAGCCGCGTCTTCTTCCTCCCAACCCCATGTGGGGGAGGCTCAGCTAGGTGGCTTTTGCCCAGGTGAGCAGGAAACGACCCGCCCCGTGAAGAGAGCTTGGTGTCTTTCAACTTCTATTGGGTTGGGTTTGGACTTTGGAGAACAAGGTTGAGCGGTTGGTTGGTCGGTTGTTGGCTTGAAAGATCTTGCGGTTTCTGTCTGGCTGATCGTCTCCATGGGTGTATGTTCTGGTCCTGGTGGCTTCCTTTCGTCGACCGTCCTTGTTTAGATTGGTGCGTCTTTGCATTGGTAATTGATTGATCCAGTAGGATCTCATCTTATTTGAAAAGTGCATATCCCTTTTGCCTCTTTTGAAACCCCTTTAGTTTTCTTCTTTTGATGCCTTCAAGGTTTCGCTCTCTCTCTCTCTCTCTCTCTCTCTCTCTCTCTCCTTCTGGTTGTAGAATAATGGCTCTTTTCCGCTGCTTTCTGCACCTAGTCTTCTTCACAATCAGTGCTTCCAACTTCCAAGATCCGAGAGCTTGCCTTTACCGCAGTCTGAAACTGATTACTATAGTAGCTGAAAGGTTGCGCCTTTGATGCTGTCATGTTATTGCAGAGCAGGAGGGGGTCAAAGCAGAAGAAGCGCGATGCAGTGCTTCCGGTTCGCGAGCTGGGAGAAGGAGCGGGAGGAGGAGCTGCAGGGGCCTGCACGGTCTCAGTCGGCGCGTTCCAACAGCAGCATCTCCACGGACCGTGACGCGCGGCGGTCGGGCTCAGAGTGCTGCTCGCTCACCGTCTCGTCGGAGATCAGCGTCGAGTCCTTCGGCCGGTACAGGCAGCTGTCGCTGCCGCAGCGGCCCAACAATGACCTCCGCATCTTCACCTTCCACGAGCTCAAGAGCGCCACCCGGAGCTTCAGCCGTGCACTTATGATCGGTGAGGGCGGTTTTGGCTGCGTCTACCGCGGCACCATCCGGAGCACCCTCGAGCCGCGCCGAAGCCTCGATGTCGCCATCAAGCAGCTCGGACGCAAAGGCCTCCAGGTGACATTCTCTTTTTTTCCTCATGCATTGCTTCCAGCTCCACCCAACTCGGCATAAACATGGTGTCAGAGCTCATTCATGGAGGCGATCCGATCATCAACCCGAACAACCATCGGTAATCTGGATGGCTGGATCCAGATGATAACACCAATGCTTTGATTCGTCATCCAGGGGCATAAGGAATGGGTGACCGAGGTGAACTTTCTTGGGGTGGTGGATCATCCCAACCTGGTGAAGCTCATCGGCTACTGCGCAGAGGACGACGAGAGGGGGATTCAGTTGCTGCTCGTCTACGAGTTCATGCCTCACGGAAGCCTAGCTGATCACCTGTCAACAAGATCACCAAAGCCCGCTTCATGGGCAATGAGGCTGAGAGTAGCACTCGACACAGCTCGTGGTCTCAAGTACCTGCACGAAGATTCCGAATTCAAGGTAAGCTTCGTCATAGGCATGCGGCAACTCATTCAAATGCTATGATTGCTGAAAGATAAGATCATAGAAGCATGACCTATTTTAGAGTCTCTTGCCTTTTACCCAGTCCTGATATTGTCTGCCATCTATGAATGTATTCTTCCAGATAATATTCCGTGATCTGAAGCCTTCAAACATCCTGCTCGACGAGAACTGGAACGCGAAACTGTCGGACTTCGGCTTGGCTAGACTGGGGCCGCAAGAGGGAAGCCATGTTTCAACAGCGGTATGTAACGAGCAGCCAAAAAAGCCCATCTTCTTTGTCCAGCACCTGATGGCACTATCCTCAATTCCATGGCGCAATGCTGACATATTGAATAGCATACTGTAACTTTCAGAAGCAGCTTTGCAAGTTCACCCAAGTATGATCAGTTCAGTAGGTACTAGGTAGTCAGTAGCAAGAATAGTTCATATTGTGGCCTTCCGTACTTGTCAGACAAACCCAAAACTAGGAGTGGTTAAAAGAAACTCCACGTGAATGGATGCTTAGCAGTCAGCAAGTAGATTATTGGCCTGTGAAATAAGAAATGGACAATACCATCATCCTAGATACACAAGCAGAACGAAGGGTAGGCAGTTAGGCACTTCCGGGTTAGTCAACATGCTAGTGCAGGAAGACCGATTAGGAAAGCCAGCTAGCCCTGCTGGTTGGTTGAAATCAGCTAACTTTTCTGGCTGATTTCCAATTGTAGTATTTTATCACATGTGATGATAAATTTCCGAGTAAAAGTAGCCTCTGTCTGTACATTAACTCTAGATACCTGACATTTCTTACCTATAAAAAGTTAAGTTTCTCTTTTTATTTGACATACCAAACAGGTGGTGGGTACTATAGGGTATGCAGCTCCTGAGTATATCCATACGGGACGCCTCAGCAGTAAGAATGACATATGGAGCTATGGAGTAGTTCTCTACGAACTCCTCACAGGCCGGCGGCCTCTGGACCGGAACAGGCCGAGGGGTGAACAGAACCTTGTGGAATGGGTGAAGCCCTACTCCTCCGACACCAAGAAGTTTGAGACCATAATGGATCCAAGGCTCGAAGGGAACTACAACCTGAAATCGGCAGTCAGGATTGCCTCGCTGGCAAACAAGTGCCTGGTGCGCCATGCAAGGTATAGACCTAAGATGAGCGAGGTGCTGGAGATGGTGCAGAAGATTGTCGATAGCAGTGACCTTGGAACACCAGAGCATCCCCTGATAAGTCATTCAAAAGAATTGGCTAGTGATGAGAAAAAAAGGAAAGGCCTTGATCTGAAGAGGAGGATCGCTGGTATTAAAGCTGGAGATGGTAGATGGCTTACATGGCACAAGTGGACACCCAAGCTTGTGAGAACACAATGACTCAAAACATGGATGAGATGTTCCTCTTTATGACTTTGACATCCAGAGATATTTGCAAAAAACAGCAACGGCTGAAATGCCACTTGAGTTGCTGTTTACCATACAATTCAGAGAACATGATAACTAAAAACAGGAGATGTGGCAAGCCTGATGCTATCATCACTAAATAATGGCTATGCCTGGGTTTGTGAGGTCACGCACAGGCAGTGTCCACTCGCCACATAGTTCGGCATTACATGTTTTCACAAGAGCTGGAAAATCAAAACTGAAGCAGTCTTTTTTGAAGTAGAAATATTGGTGTACAGTTTAACATGGAATTCACATTTTTGCTGACTGAATTTTGAGTTGTTTCTAGTGCCAAATAAGAATTTTAAGGAGGTGCATGTAGCTTATTGGTTCCTGTGTTTGCAAGATTTGCACCCTGTATGCATCTCTCTGATGAACTTAATTATTTTTCTGCACTGACACAGCTGATATGTAAAGTTCCCTTTTCAGTACTAGATCAATTGGGAGGTAGAATTTGCCTGTGTATATCCATAAATAATAGAATCAATGTGTTATAACTTTTACATAATTAAATGGATAATGAGAAGAGGAGGTTATTATAAAACAAGAAGAAAGGAGAAAATGTGGGGGGAAAAAGGTGGATTCACAGGTCATGTTATTTTGCTAACTGCTCTTTGTGTACTTTATATTAAACAAAACATTGTTTCTTCAGTAAAGTACCATATGACTTTCAGGAAAATAATTTCACTATTCATAGCACAAATCGCATAGGAAATATAGCATGCTCCGGATGTTTGGCATGATAAAAATATATAACTAAGCAACACTAATTTTGGGAACCAAGATTAAAAAATAAAATAGGAATAAGTACAGTGTGGTTTCACCTTTGAGCGCTATACACAACCAGAGATCTCGTTAACGGGCAAAGCTCAGCACAGGCTACATACGCAGTTCTGGCACATGATCCTAGCAATTGGTACATTTTTACAACTGCAGATTCTTGAGAAAAACTATGGCCAGTGTATCAATTTGTGAAGCATACTTGTAATGTATATTGATGAAATCTCTACGACATGGTTCAGCACCATATGGCATAAATAGTCAGCGGTCTTTGGAATGTTCTTGCCCTTATCTATCTGATGATCAATCATCCATACAAGCAGAAGCCATAGGTGAAACAGATACTGAAGATGTTTACTCTCTGGTTGCTGTCCAGCAACAGAATGCACTTTTCTGCTGGCAGCTCAAAGAATCTCAAGACTATATGCACACGTCATACTTCTTCTATAGCTCTGCTTCCTGTAGCAGCGCACAAATGTATTTCATCTCTTCAAATATCTGGCTCTTGATGGATCTCCTCACAACTAGGTTATGTTTGGCAGTCAAATTTTCAACACAAACCAAGCCTGCATAAGTAACCAGAACCAAGAGCTACAATGAACTTCCCCTGATTCAGACAGGATGCATGATCAGAATGCTGCAGGAGAACTTACTTTTAGAGATCCATTAAGCACCCATTGTCCTGTCTGTATGTACAGAAGTACTCTGGAATGGCAACATCATCCTTCATTTTCATCTCCACCGTTATAAGATTAAGCAACGCATATATCTCTCTTGAGCCAGAATGAGCCTTGTCATGGGCAATAAATCTGTGGAGCCTTCCACCGACATCAATCTCGCTAAACCCGGGGATCTTTTTCACTCCTCTCTCCTCCATCACCTTTCTTGCTTTCTTTGCCTCTTGCCACCGCCTAGCAATAGCATAGATATTGGACAACCCAATGTACCTGCCATCATGATCTGGCTGCAATTGGACAAGCTGCCTGCCGACTACCTCCCCTAACTCTACCCATCCATGCAGATGGCATGCATTCAAGAGAGCACCAAGTACAGACACATTGGGTTCCATTGGCATACTCTTAACAACACCATATGCTTCCTCCAAGCGGCCCGCTCGACCAAGCACATCTACAAGACAAGCATAGTGCTCGACATGTGGTCTGAGCCCTTGAGCTTCAAGTGAGCGAAATAACCTCCAGGCCTCACCCACTAGACCACCATGTACGCAAGCACTTAACAAACCAAGGTATGTGATCTCATCTGGCACAACACCAGAATGTTGCATCTCCTGGAAAATCTGCACCGACTCCATGGTCAACCCATGCACTGCAAGTCCACCAATCACAGCGTTCCATATCAGAACATCGGTGCTGGTCACTGGCACGGCCCGAAACACCTCAAGCGCCTCGCTGATTGCCCCGCACTTGGCATACATGTCCACAAGAGAGGTGGCGAGCCTGAGGTTCAGCAGGAAGCCACGCTCCTGAAGGTACCGATGCATCTGCCTTCCCCGCCCAAGGTCCCCCAGATGAGCACACGCGCCTAGCACACTGACCATTGTGACATCATTCGCTCTAACACCATTGCCAGCCCCCGTGGTCTCCATCATCTCGAACAACGCCAGCGCCTCACGATGCTCCCCGCACTTGACGCACCCGTCGATCATGGCACTCCAGGAGACCACGTCCCGCCGGGGCATCCGGTCGAACAAACAGCGGGCGGAGAGGAGGTCGTGGCACTTGGCGTAGCCATCGAGAAGGGCATTCCAGGAGACAAGGTTCGGCCGTGGTATTTCGTCGAATAGGCGGCGGGCGAGGTCCGGGAGCGCGCAGGCCGCGTACATGTGGACGAGTGAATTCGCAACATAGATGTCCCAGGGGAGGAGCCCGAGCCGAAGCGGGTGCGCGTGGAGCGAGAGGGCGAGGCGCGGGGAGGCGAGGCGAGCGGCGGCGCGGCCAAGGAAGGGGAAGGTGAGGTGGGAGGGCCGCAGCGCGGAGCGGAGGAGGAGGATGTAGAGGGAGAAGGAGTGGTGCGGGGTGGAGGGCGAGGAAGAGGTGGTGCGGATGAGGGGGTCGAGCAGCGGCGTGGAGAGGATGCGGCCGTCGAGGCGGCGGAGGAGCTGCGGCGGGAGGAGCGGAGGCCGCATTCGTCAGGAATCGGAAGGAGGAGAGCAAGCGCGGGAATTGATTGAGCCGGCATTATTTTGCAACAACAACGTTTGGTCACTCCATTTCCTCACATGCGAGATCTGCTCAAGTATAAAATGTTACTACCATTTTTATTATTTTTTGCGAATGAAGTATAAAAACATTGCCTGTAGAAAATTTCTATCTTTACCATCGTTTACCGAAAAAGGCTTTCGCCCCGCTTTATATATAAAACAAACCGCCCAAGCCACAAACAAGCACACGAGCTCAGCCACAACACGCCCAAGGCGTGGAGGTCCACACACGCACACAGACACACAACATAAGGTACCAAGGTTAATGTTGAGGGCACAACTCAACAAGCCCAAAGAAAACAAAAAAAAAATGGGCCGGCACATCGACACGCCGGAGACATCAGGACGCCTAGTCTGGCTCTGGGGAGGCGGCAAAAACGGGGGCGCCACGCGGAAGGCCATCGCTCGAAGGTCGGAGATGAGAGTGTTGATGGCGTTCTGGTCATGGATGCGGCTACGCTGCCGCCAGAATTGCAAGAAACCACACATTTTAAAGATGGCGTCAGTCGCACGTGAAGGGGGGAACGCTGGATGACAAACCTATTGCGCACGGTCCAAAGCGTCCAGGCGAGCATCCCGACACATAGTCACCTAATGTGGCGGTGACGGGGGGTAGAGGCCTGAATCTATGCTAGCGAGTCAGGGAAGTTGGTGTTGCACCAAGTTCCACCAACCACGTCGCGGAAGTAGGACCAAAGGAACTGGATGTTGGGGAACGTAGCAGAAATTCAAAATTTTCCTACGTATCACCAAGATCTATCTATGGAGAGACCAGCAACGAGGGGAAGGAGAGTGCATCTACATACCCTTGTAGATCGCTAAGCGGAAGCGTTCAAGTGAACGGGGGTGATGGAGTCGTACTCGTCGTGATCCAAATCACCGGAGATCCTAGTGCCGAACGGACGGCACCTCCGCGTTCAACACACGTACAGCCCGGTGACGTCTCCCACGCCTTGATCCAGCAAGGAGAGAGGGAGAGGTTGAGGAAGACTCCATCCAACAGCAGCACAACGGCGTGGTGGTGATGGAGGAGCGTGGTAGTCCAGCAGGGCTTCGCGAAGCACCGCAAGATATGAGGAGAAGGGAGAGAGGTAGGGCTGCGCCAAGAGGAGAAGTTCTCATGTGTTATGGGCAGCCCCAGGCCTCTATTTATATAGGGGAGGGAGAGGGCTGCGCCCCCATCTAGGGTTTCCCCCCCAAGGGGTGCGGCCAGCCCTAGATGGGGCTTGGGGAGGCGGCCAAGAGGGGGAGAGAGGGGAGGCGCCCACTAGGTGGGCCTTAAGGCCCATCTGGACTAGGGTTTGCCTCCTCCCACTCTCCCCTGCGCCTTGGGCTCCTTGTGGGGGGCGCACCAGCCCACCTGGGGCTGGTTCCCTCCCACACATGGCCCATGCAGCCCTCCGGGGTTGGTGGCCCCACTTGGTGGACCCCCGGGACCCTCCCGGTGGTCCCGGTACGTTACCGATAACCCCCGAAACTTTTCCGGTGACCAAAACAGGACTTCCCATATATAAATCTTTACCTCCGGACCATTCCGGAACTCCTCGTGACGTCCGGGATCTCATCCGGGACTCCTAACAACATTCGGTAACCACATACAAGCTTCCTTTATAACCCTAGCGTCATCGAACCTTAAGTGTGTAGACCCTACGGGTTCGGGAGACATGTAGACATGACCGAGACGTTCTCCGGTCAATAACCAACAGCGGGATCTGGATACCCATGTTGGCTCCCACATGTTCCACGATGATCTCATCGGATGAACCACGATGTCAAGGACTCAATCGATCCCGTATACAATTCCCTTTGTCTATCGGTACGATACTTGCCCGAGATTCGATCGTCGGTATCCCGATACCTTGTTCAATCTCGTTACCGGCAAGTCTCTTTACTCGTTCCGTAACACATCATCCCGTGATCAACTCCTTGATCATACTATGCACATTATGATGATGTCCTACCGAGTGGGCCCAGAGATACCTCTCCGTTTACACGGAGTGACAAATCCCAGTCTCGATTCGTGCCAACCCAACAGACACTTTCGGAGACACCCGTAGTGCACCTTTATAGTCACCCAGTTACGTTGTGACGTTTGGCACACCCAAAGCACTCCTACGGTATCCGGGAGTTGCACAATCTCATGGTCTAAGGAAATGATACTTGACATTAGAAAAGCTTCAGCATATGAACTACACGATCTAGTGCTATGCTTAGGATTGGGTCTTGTCCATCACATCATTCTCCTAATGATGTGATCCCGTTATCAACGACATCTAATGTCCATAGCCAGGAAACCATGACTATCTGTTGATCACAACGAGCTAGTCAACTAGAGGCTCACTAGGGACATATTGTGGTCTATGTATTCACACGTGTATTATGATTTCCGGATAATACAGTTATAGCATGAATAAAAGACAATTATCATGAACAAGGAAATATAATAATAATACTTTTATTATTGCCTCTAGGGCATATTTCCAACAGTCTCCCACTTGCACTAGAGTCAATAATCTAGTTCACATCGATATGTGATTAACACTCAAGGTCACATCCCTATGTGACTAACACCCAAAGAGTTTTGGGTTGGATCATGTTGCTTGTGAGAGATGTTATAGTCAACGGGTCTGAATCTTTCAGATCCGTGTGTGCTTTACAAATCTCTATGTCATCTCCTAGATGCAGCTACCACGCTCTATTTGGAGCTATTCCAAATAACTGTTCTACTTGGAGCTATTCTAAATTGTTGCTCCGTTATACGTATCCTGTATCTCTACTCAGAGCTATCCGGATAGGTGTTAAGCTTGCATTGACGTAACCCTTTACGACGAACTCTTTTACCACCTCCATAATTGAGAAAATTCCTTAGTCCACTAGTTACTAAGGATAACTTTGACCGCTGTCCTGTGATCCATTCTTGGATCACTTTTGTACCCCTTGACTGACTCATGGCAAAGCACATTTCAGGTGCGGTACACAGCATAGCATATTGTAGAGACTATGTCTTAAGCATAGGGGACGACCTTCGTTCCTTTCTCTCTATTCTGCCGTGGTCGAGCTTTAAGTCTTAACTTCATACCTTACAACTCAGGCAAGAACTCCTTCTTTGACTGATCCATCTTGAACACCTTCAAGATCATGTCAAGGTATGTGCTCGTTTGAAAGTACTATTAAGCGTTTTGATCTATCCTTATAGATCTTGATGCTCAATGTTCAAGTAGCTTAATCCAGGCTTTTCCATTGAAAAATACTTTCCAAATAACCCTATATGCTTTCCAGAAATCCTACGTCATTTCCGATCAACAATATGTTAACAACATATACTCATCGGAAATTCTATAGTGCTCCCACTCACTTCTTTGGAAATACAAGTTACTCATAAACTTTGTATACACCCAAAATCTTTGATCATCATCAAAGCATACATTCCAACTCCGAGATGCTCACTCCAGTCCTCAGAAGGATTGCTGGAGCTTTGCATACTTATTAGCATATTTCAGGATGACAAAACCTTCCGGTTGTATCACATACAACCTTTCCTCAAAAATCGTCGAGGAAACAATGTTTTGACATCCTATCTGCAAGATTTCATAAATGATGCAGTAATTGCTAATATAATTCCAACAGACTCTTAGCATCGCTGCGAGTGAGAAAGTCTCATCGTAGTCAATTCCTTGAACTTGTCGGGAAACATCTTAACGACAAGTCGAGCTTTCTCAATGGTGACACTTACCATCATTATCTGTCTTCCTTTCAAAATCCATCTGTACTCAACAGCCTTATGACCATCAAGTAGTTCTTCCAAAGTCTACACTTTGTTTTCATATATGGATCCTCTCTCGGATTACATGGCCTCGAGCCATTTATCGGAATCCGGGCCCACCATCGCTTCTCCATAGCTCGTAGGTTCATTGTTGTCTAGCAACATGACTTCCAAGACAGGATTACTGTACCACTCTGAAGTAGTACGTATCCTTGTCACCCTATGAGGTTCGGTAGTGACTTGATCCGAAACTTCATGATCACTATCATAAGCTTCCACTTCAATTGGTGTAGGTGACACAGGAACAACTTCCTGTGCCCTGCCACACACTAGTCGAAGAGATGGTTTAATAACCTCATCAAGTCTCCACCATCCTCCCACTCAATTCTTTCGAGACAAACTTTTCTCGAGAAAGGACCCGATTCAAGAAACAATCCATATTGCTTTCGGATCTGAATTAGGAGGTACACCCAACTGTTTTGGGTGCCCTATGAAGATGCATTTTATCCGCTTTGGGTTTGAGCTTATCAGCCTGAAACTTTTTCACATAAGCGTCGCAGCTCCAAACTTTTAAGAAATGACAGCTTAGGTTTCTCCAAACCATAATTCAAACGGTGTCGTCTCAACGGAATTACGTGGTACCCTATTTAAACTGAATGTGGTTGTCTCTAATGCCTAACCCATGAATGACAGTGGTAATTCGATAAGAGACATCATGGTATGCATCATATCCAATAGGGTGCAGTTATGATGTTCGGACACACAATCACACTATGGTGTTCCAGGCTCTATTAGTTGTGAAACAATTTCCACAATGTCTTAATTTTGTGCCAAACTCGTAATTCAGATATTCATCTCTATGATCATATCATAGATCTTTTATCCTCTTGTCACGACGATCTTTCAACTTCACCCTGAAATTACTTGAACCTTTCAATAATTCAGACTCGTGATTTATCAAGTAAATGTACTCAACATCTACTCAAATCATCTGTGAAGTAAAACATAACGATATCCACTACATGCCTCAGCACTCATTGGACTGCACATATCAAAATGTATTACTTCCAACAAGTTGCTATCTTGTTCCATCTTACTGAAACCGAGGCTTTTCAGTCATCTTGCCCATGTGGTATGATTTGCATATCTCAAGTGATTCAAAATCAAGTGAGTTCAAACGGTCCATTTGCATGGAGTTTCTTCATGCATATACACCAATAGACATGGTTCGCATGTCTCAAACTTTTCAAAACGAGTGAGTCCAAAGATCCATCAACATGGAGCTTCTTCATGCGTTTCATACCGATATGACTTACGTGGCAGTGCCACAAGTAGATGGTATTATCATTACTATCTTTTGGCATGAACATGTGTATCACTACGATCGAGATTTAATAAACCATTCATTTTAGGTGTACGACCACTGAAGGTATTATTCAAATGAACAGAGTAACTATTATTCCCTTTAAATGAATAACCGTGTTGCGATAGACATAATCCAATCATGTCTATGCTCAACGCAAACACCAATCTCGATGGTAGAGGGAGTGTGCGATGCTTGATCATATTAACATTGGAAACACTTCCAACACATATCGTCAGCTCACCTTTAGCTAGTCTCCGTTTAGTTCGTAGCTTTTATTTCGAGTTACTAACACTTAGCAACCGAACCGGTATCTAATACCCTGGTGCTACTAGGAGTACTAGTAAAGTACACATCAACACAATGTATATCCAATATACTTCTATCGACCTTGTCAGCCTTCTAATCTACCAAGTATCTAGGGTAATTCTGCTCCAGTGGTTGTTCCCCTTATTACAGAAGCACTTAGTCTCGGGTTTGGGTTCAACCTTGGGTTTCTTCACCAGAGCAACAGCTGATTTGCCGTTTCATGAAGTATCCCTTCTTTTCCTTGCCCTTCTTGAAACTAGTGGTTTCATCAACAATTGATGCTCCTTCTTGATTTCTACTTTCGCGATGTCAAACAACTCGAATACCTCAAGGATCATCATATCAATCCCTGATATGTTATAGTTCATCACAAAGCTCCAGCAGCTTGGTGGCAATGACTTTGGAGAACCATCACTATTTCATCTGGAAGATCAACTCCCACTTGATTCAAGCGATTGTTGTACTTAGACAATCTGAGCACAAGCTCAACAATTGAGCTTTTCTCCTTAGTTTGTAGGCTAAGAAAATCGTCGGAGGTCTTATACCTCTTGACGTGGGCACGAGCCTGAAATCCCAATTTCAGCCCTCGAAACATCTCATATGTTCCGCGACATTTCGAAAAACGTCTTTGGTGCCTCAACTCTAAACCGTTTCACTGAACTATCACGTAGTTATCAAAACGTGTACAAACGACGTTTGGGGTTCAGCACACTGAGCGGTGCATTAAGGACATAAGCTTTCTATGAAGCAATGAGGACAATCCTCAGTTTACGGACCTAGTCTGCATAATTGCTACTATCAACTTTCAACTAAATTTTCTCTAGGAACATATCTAAACAGTAGAACTATAGCGTGAGCTACGACATAATTTGCAAAAACCTTTTGACTATGTTCAGGATAATTAAGTTCATCTTATGAACTCCCACTCAGATAGACATCCCTCTGGTCATCTAAGTGATCACATGATCCGAGTCAAACTAGGCCGTGTCCGATCATCACGTGAGGCGGACTAGTCATCATCGGTGAACATCTTCATGTTGATCGTATCTACTATACGACTCATGCTCGACCTTTCGGTCTCCGTGTTCCGAGGCCATGTCTGTACATGCTAGGCTCGTCAAGTTAACCCTAAGTGTTTCGCGTGTGTAAATCTGTCTTACACCCGTTGTATGTGAACGTTAGAATCTAACACCCGATCATCACGTGGTGCTTCGAAACACGAACTGTCGCAACAGTGCACAGTTAGGGGAGAACACTTCTTGAAATTGTTTTAAGGGATCATCTTATTTACTACCGTCGTTCTAAGTAAACAAGATGCATAAACATGATAAACATCACATGCAATCAAATAGTGACATGATATGGCCAATATCATTTTGCTCCTTTTGATCTCCATCTTCGGGGCTCCATGATCATCATCGTCACCGGCATGACACCATGATCTCTATCATCATGATCTCCATCATTGTGTCTCCATGAAGTTGTCTCGCTAACTATTACTTCTACTACTACAGCTAACGGTTAGCAATAAAGTAAAGTACTTACATGACGTTTATGTTGACACGCAGGTCATAAATAAATTAAGACAACTCCTATGGCTCCTGCCGGTTGTCATACTCATCGACATGCAAGTCGTGATTCCTATTACAAGAACATGATCATCTCATACATCACATATATCATTCATCACATCCTTTGGCCATATCACATCACATAGCATACCCTGCAAAAACAAGTTAGACGTCCTCTAATTGTTGTTTGCATGTTTTACGTGGCTGCTATGGGTTTCTAGCAAGAACGTTTCTTACCTACGCAATAACCACAACGTGATATGCCAATTGCTATTTACCCTTCATAAGGACCCTTTTCATCGAATCCGATCCGACTAAAGTGGGAGAGACAGACACCCGCCAGCCACCTTATGCAACTAGTGCATGTTTGTTGGTGGAACCGGTCTCATGTAAGCGTACGTGTAAGGTTGGTCCGGGCCGCTTCATCCCACGATGCCGCCGAAACAAGATAAGACAAGTAACGGCAAGCATATTGAACAATATCGACACCCACAACTACTTTGTGTTCTACTCGTGCAAAGAATCTACGCAAAAGACCTAGCTCATGATGCCACTGTTGGGGAACGTAGCAGAAATTCAAAATTTTCCTACGTATCACCAAGATCTATCTATGGAGAGACCAGCAACGAGGGGAAGGAGAGTGCATCTACATACCCTTGTAGATCGCTAAGCGGAAGCGTTCAAGTGAACGGGGGTGATGGAGTCGTACTCGTCGTGATCCAAATCACCGGAGATCCTAGTGCCGAACGGACGGCACCTCCGCGTTCAACACACGTACAGCCCGGTGACGTCTCCCACGCCTTGATCCAGCAAGGAGAGAGGGAGAGGTTGAGGAAGACTCCATCCAACAGCAGAACAACGGCGTGGTGGTGATGGAGGAGCGTGGTAGTCCAGCAGGGCTTCGCGAAGCACCGCAAGATATGAGGAGAAGGGAGAGAGGTAGGGCTGCGCCAAGAGGAGAAGTTCTCATGTGTTATGGGCAGCCCCAGGCCTCTATTTATATAGGGGAGGGAGAGGGCTGCACCCCCATCTAGGGTTTCCCCCCCAAGGGGTGCGGCCAGCCCTAGATGGGGCTTGGGGAGGCGGCCAAGAGGGGGAGAGAGGGGAGGCGCCCACTAGGTGGGCCTTAAGGCCCATCTGGACTAGGGTTTGCCCCCTCCCACTCTCCCCTGCGCCTTGGGCTCCTTGTGGGGGGCGCACCAGCCCACCTGGGGCTGGTTCCCTCCCACACATGGCCCATGCAGCCCTCCGGGGTTGGTGGCCCCACTTGGTGGACCCCCGGGACCCTCTCGGTGGTCCCGGTAAGTTACCGATAACCCCCGAAACTTTTCCGGTGACCAAAACAGGACTTCCCATATATAAATCTTTACCTCCGGACCATTCCGGAACTCCTCGTGACGTCCGGGATCTCATCCGGGACTCCGAACAACATTTGGTAACCACATACAAGCTTCCTTTATAACCCTAGCGTCATCGAACCTTAAGTGTGTAGACCCTACGGGTTCGGGAGACATGTAGACATGACCGAGACGTTCTCCGGTCAATAACCAACAGCGGGATCTGGATACCCATGTTGGCTCCCACATGTTCCACGATGATCTCATCGGATGAACCACGATGTCAAGGACTCAATCGATCTCGTATACAATTCCCTTTGTCTATCGGTACGATACTTGCCCGAGATTCGATCGTCGGTATCCCGATACCTTGCTCAATCTCGTTACCGGCAAGTCTCTTTACTCGTTCCGTAACACATCATCCCGTGATCAACTCCTTGATCACACTGTGCACATTATGATGATGTCCTACCGAGTGGTCCCAGAGATACCTCTCCGTTTACACGGAGTGACAAATCCCAGTCTCGATTCGTGCCAACCCAACAGACACTTTCGGAGACACCCGTAGTGCACCTTTATAGTCACCCAGTTACGTTGTGACGTTTGGCACACCCAAAGCACTCCTACGGTATCCGGGAGTTGCACAATCTCATGGTCTATGGAAATGATACTTGACATTAGAAAAGCTTCAGCATACGAACTACACGATCTAGTGCTATGCTTAGGATTGGGTCTTGTCCATCACATCATTCTCCTAATGATGTGATCCCGTTATCAACGACATCTAATGTCCATAGCCAGGAAACCATGACTATTTGTTGATCACAACGAGCTAGTCAACTAGAGGCTCACTAGGGACATATTGTGGTCTATGTATTCACACGTGTATTACGATTTCCGGATAATACAGTTATAGCATGAATAAAAGACAATTATCATGAACAAGGAAATATAAGAATAATACTTTTATTATTGCCTCTAGGGCATATTTCCAACACTTGGCGGTCATGCAAGAAAAGAAGATGTGGTTAGCATCTTCAGCCACGACACAGAGGGGCACAGGCCGTCGCCAGGCCCGTTGTGCTTGCGCACCTCCACACCAGAGGGCAATCGACCACGGATCCACTGCCAGAGGAAGATCCTGATCTTCAATGGGAGGCGGATATTCCATATCAAACTAAACGGCTCTAGGGTCGTAGATGGGGCAATCGCTTGATAGAGGGACTTGGTCGAGAAACGACCCAAAGACTCTAGGCGCCACGAGAGGGAGTCCTCAATGCTGTCGACGTCGAGAGGCTGAAGGGCGATGGCCTGAAGGAGGACATCCCAACCAGCAACCTCAAGGGGGCCAAATGGCCTCCGGAACGTGAGGCGCCCTAAGTCAATAAGGGCCACCTCTACGGAGACCCGAGGGTTGGCCGTGATGGAGAAAAGCTCGGGAAAGTGAGCGGCAAGAGGGAGATCACCAACCCACTGGTTGAAAGAAAACAAGGTCGAGGCACCTAAGCCCACAGAGATGGACGTGCCGATGCGGAGGACTGGCATGGGTTGGACCACAACCTGCCAGAACTGGGATCCTCCCGAGCGCTGGCAGAAAGCAAGGGGCTAGCCCCAAAGGTATTTGGATCGGATGATGTCCAACCACATGCCGCCCTCACCGTTGGCAATCCGCCAAAGCCAACGGGTCAGGAGAGCAATATTCATGCGCCTAGATGCCAGGATCCCAAGATCCCCCTGATCTTTGGGTTTGCAGATGTCTGGCCAGCTAACCACGTGGTATTTCTGCTTGTCCCCCTCGCCCGCCCAGAAGAATCTGGACTGGTATTTGGCAATCTCCTGATGCAAAGTCTCATGCAAGCTATAGAAGCTCATCAGGAACACGAGGAGGCTGGTGAGGGAGGAGTTGATGAGGATCACCCCTCTACCATCGTTTCATGTTTCAGTTTTGTTTCCATCATCCATTCGTCCAACCTTCTCCCTATGATAAGAGCATATCCCGCCGTTCGGCCCCCCAAGGGCTTGAAATAGTGCCGCTTGGGGGCCAACCGGCGATATATTCGGCATGGGGGGGTGCTCGGGTTCCCAGGCGACCCCCAAGTTCGCCCCTCAGCTGCAGATTTCGGCACAAATTTAGCCTAAATTCGGCACAGTTCGGCACAAATTCAACAAAACTATTTTTTATCACATAGTTCGTCACAATACAAATCAAATAATTCAACAAAACACATCGAACTAGGCGTTGCCCTTGAGCCTCCATAGGTGCTCCACCAGGTGGTGCTGCAGTTCTTGATGCACCTGTGTGTCTCGGATCTCCTGATGCATATTGAGGAAGGCAGCCCATGATGCCGGTACCTGGTTATCAACACTTGCAAGAGGACCCTGCCTGAAATATGGTTCAGTGTCAAACTGTTGGGGAACGTGGTAATTTCAAAAAAATCCTACGCACACGCAAGATCATGGTGATGTATAGCAACGAGAGGGAGAGTGTTGTCCATGTACCCTCGTAGACCGAAAGCGGAAGCGTTAGCACAACGCGGTTGATGTAGTCGTATGTCTTCACGATCCGACCGATCAAGTACCGAACGCACGACACCTCCGAGTTCTTGCACACGTTCAGCTCGATGACGTCCCTCGAACTCCGATCCAGCCGAGCTTCGAGGGAGAGTTCCGTCAACACGACAGCGTGGTGACGATGATGATGTTCTACCGATGCAGGGCTTCGCTTAAGCACCACTATGATATTATTGAGGAGGACTATGGTGGAGGGGGGCACCGCACACGGCTAAGAGATCAATGATCAATTGTTGTGTCTAGAGGTGGCCCCCCGCCCCCGTATATAAAGGAGGGAGGGAGAGGCCGGCCCTAGAGGAGGGCGCGCCAAGTGTGGGGAGTCCTACTAGGACTCCCAAGTCCTAGTAGGATTCCCCTTTCCTTTTCGGAGTAGGAGAGAAGGAAAGAGGGGGAGAGGGAGAAGGAAAAGGGGGCTGCACCCCTTGTCCAATTTAGACCAGAGGGGGTGCGCGCGCCTCCTTCCTTTTGGCCTCTCTCCTCTATTCCCGTATGGCCCAATAAGGCCCATATACTCCCCGGCGAATTCCGTAACTCTCCAGTACTCCGAAAAATACTCGAATCACTCGGAACCTTTCCGAAGTCCGAATATAGTCGTCCAATATATCGATCTTTACGTCTCGGCCATTTCGAGACTCCTCGTCATGTCCCCGATCTCATTCGGGACTCCGAACTATCTTCGGTACATCAAAAAACATAAACTCATAATATAATCGTCATTGAACTTTAAGCGTGCGGACCCTACGGGTTCGAGAACTATGTAGACATGACCGAGACACGTCTCCGGTCAATAACCAATAGCGGAACCTGGATGCTCATATTGGCTCCCACATATTCTACAAAGATCTTTATCGGTCAAACCGCATAACAACATACGTTGTTCCCTTTGTCATCGGTATGTTACTTGCCCGAGATTCGATCGTCGGTATCTCAATACCTAGTTCAATCTCGTTACCGGCAAGTCTCTTTACTCGTAATGCATCATCCCGTAACAAACTCATTAGCTACATTGCTTGCAAGGCTTATAGTGATGTGCATTACCGAGAGGGCCCAGAAATACCTCTCCGACAATCGAAGTGACAAATCCTAATCTCGAAATACGCCAACTCAACAAGTACCTTCGGAGACACCTGTAGAGCACCTTTATAATCACTCAGTTACGTTGTGACGTTTGGTAGCACACAAAGTGTTCCTCCAGTAAACAGGATTTGCATAATCTCATAGCCATAGGAATATGTATAAGTCATGAAGAAAGCAATAGCAACATACTATACGATCAAGTGCTAAGCTAACAGAATGGGTCAAGTCAATCACATCATTCTCCTAATGATGTGATCCCGTTAATCAAATGACAACTCATGTCTATGTTAGGAAACTTAACCATCTTTGATTAACGAGCTAGTCAAGTAGAGGCGTACAAGTGACACTATGTTTGTCTATGTATTCACACATGTATTATGTTTCCGGTTAATACAATTCTAGCATGAATAAGAAAATTTATCATGAAATAAGGAAATAAATAATAACTTTATTATTGCCTCTAGGGCATATTTCCTTCAGTCTCCCACTTGCACTAGAGTCAACAATCTAGTTCACATCACCATGTGATTTAACACTAATATTCACATCTGCATGTGATTAACACCCATAGTTCACATCGTCATGTGACCAACGTGTTGGGGAACGTAGTAATTTCAAAAATTTCCTACGCACATGCAAGATCATGGTGATGCATAACAACGAGAGGGGAGAGTGTGTCCACGTACCCTCGTAGACCAAAAGCGGAAGCGTTAGAACAACGCGGTTAATGTAGTCGTACGTCTTCACGGCCCGACCGATCAAGCACCGAAACTACGACACCTCCGAGTTCTAGCACACGTTCAGCTCGATGGCGTCCCTCGTACTCCGATCCAGCCGAGTGTCGAGGGAGAGTACCGTTAGCACGACGGTGTGGTGACGATCTTGATGTTCTACAGTCGCAGGGCTTCGCCTAAGCACCGCTGCAATATTATCGAGGAGGATTATGGTGGAGGGGGGCACCGCACACGGCTAAGAGATCAAACGATCAATTGTTGTGTCTCCAAGGGGTGCCCCCTCCCCGTATATAAAGGAGTGGAGGAGGGGGAGGGCCGGCCCTCTCTATGGCGCGCCCTAGGAGGAGTCCTACTCCCACCAGGAGTAGGATTCCCCCCCTTCCAAGTAGTAGGAGTAGGAGTCAAGGAAAGGGGAGAGAGAAGAGAAGGAAGGAGGGGGCGCAGCCCCTCCCCCTAGTCCAATTCGGACTAGGCCTTGGGGGGCGCCCAACCTCTCCTCTCTCTTTCCCTTAAAGCCCAATAAGGCCCATATACTCCACGGTGAATTCCCGTAACTCTCCGGTACTCCGAAAAATCCCGAATCACTCGGAACTTTTCCGATGTCCGAATATAGTCGTCCAATATATCGATCTTTACGTCTCGACCATTTCGAGACTCCTCGTCATGTCCCCGATCTCATCCGGGACTCCGAACTACCTTCGTTACATCAAAACACATAAACTCATAATATAACCGTCATCGAACTTTAAGCGTGCGGACCCTATGGGTTCGAGAACAATGTAGACATGACCGAGACACGTCTCCGATCAATAACCAATAGCGGAACCTAGATGCTCATATTGGTTCCCACATATTTTATGAAGATCTTTACCGGTCAAACCGCATAACAACATACGTTGTTCCCTTTGTCATCGGTATGTTACTTGCCCGAGATTCGATCGTCGGTATCTCAATACCTAGTTCAATCTCGTTACCGGCAAGTCTCTTTACTCGTTCCGTAATACATCATCATGCAACTAATTCATTAGTTACAATGCTTGCAAGGCTTATATTTATGTGCATTACCGAGTGGGCCCAGAGATACCTCTCCGACAATCGGAGTGACAAATCATAATCTCGAAATATGCCAACCCAACAAGTACCTTCGGAGACACCTGTAGAGCACCTTTATAATCACTCAGTTACGTTGTGACGTTTGGTAGCACACAAAGTGTTCCTCCGGTAAACGGGAGTTGCATAATCTCATAGTCATGGGAACATGTATAAGTCATGAATAAAGCAATAGCAACATACTAAACGATCAAGTTCTAAGCTAACGGAATGGGTCAAGTCAATCACATAATTCTCCTAATGATGTGATCCCGTTAATCAAATGACAACTCATGTCTATGGTTAGGAAACATAACCATCTTTAATTAACGAGCTAGTCAAGTAGAGGCATACTAGTGACACTCTGTTTGTCTATGTATTCACACATGTATTATGTTTCCGGTTAATACAATTCTAGCATGAATAATAAACATTTATCATGATTTAAGGAAATAAATAATAACTTTATTATTGCCTCTAGGGCATATTTCCTTTAGTCTCCCACTTGCACTAGAGTCAATAATCTAGTTCACATCACCATGTGAATTAATACCAATAGCTCACATCACCATGTGATTAACACTCAGAGTTCACATCATCATGTGACCAACACCCAAAGGGTTCACATCACTATGTTATTAACACCCAAAGAGTACTAAGGTGTGATCATGTTTTGCTTGTGAGAGAAGTTTAGTCAACAGGTCTGCCACATTCAGTTCCGTATGTATTTTGCAAATTTCTATGTCAACAATGCTCTGCACGGAGCTACTCTAGCTAATTGCTCTGACTTTCAATATGTATCCAGATTGAGATTTAGAGTCATCTGGATCAGTGTCAAAATTTGCATCGACGTAACCCTTTACGACGAACCTTTTTGTCACCTCCATAATCAAGAAACATATCCTTATTCCCCTAAGGATAATTTTGACCAATGTCCAGTGATCTACTCCTAGATCACTATTGCACTCCCTTGCCAAAATCAGTGTAGGGTATACAATAGATCTGGTACACAGCATGGCATACTTTATAGAACCTATGGCCAAGGCATAGGGAATGACTTTCATTCTCTTTCTATCTTCTGCCGTGGTCGGGCTTTGAGTCTTACACAACTTCACACCTTGTAACACAGGCAAGAACTCTTTCTTTGACTGTTCCATTTTGAACTACTTGAAAATCTTGTCAAAGTATGTACTCATTGAAAAACTTATCAAGCGTCTTGATCTATCTCTATAGATCTTGATGCTCAATATGTAAGCAGCTTCACTGATGTCTTTCTTTGAAAAAAATCCTTTCAAACACTCCTTTATGCTTTGTAGAACAATTCTACATTATTTCCGATCAACAATATGTCATTCACATATACTTATCAGAAATGTTGTAGTGCTCCCACTCACTTTCTTGTAAATACAGGTTTCACCGCAAGTCTGTATAAAACTATATCCTTTGATCAACTTATCAAAGCGTATATTCCAAGTCCGAGATGCTTGCACCAGTCCATAGATGGATCGCTGGAGCTTGCATATTTTGTTAGCACCTTTAGGATTGACAAAACCTTCTGGTTGCATCATATACAACTATTCTTTAATAAACCCATTAAGGAATGCAGTTTTGTTTATCCATTTGCCAGATTTCATAAAATGCGACAATTCCTAACATGATTCGGACAGACTTAAGCATAGATACGAGTGAGAAACTCTCATCGTAGTCAACACCTTGAACTTGTCGAAAACCTTTTACGACAAATCTAGATTTGTAGATAGTAACACTACTATCAGCGTCCGTCTTCCTCTTGAAAATCCATTTAATCTCAATGGCTTGCCAATCATTTGGCAAGTCAATCAAAGTTCATACTTTGTTCTCATACATGGATCTCATCTCAGATTTCATGGCCTCAAGCCATTTTGCGGAATCTGGGCTCACCATTGCTTCTTCATAGTTCGTAGGTTCGTCATGGTCTAGTAACATAACTTCCAGAACAGGATTACCGTACCACTCTGGTGCGGATCTTACTCTGGTTGATCTACGAGGTTTAGTAACAACTTGATCTGAAGTTTCATGATCATCATCATTAACTTCCTCACTAATTGGTGTAGTAGTCACTAGAACTGATTTCTGTGATGAACTACTTTCCAATTCGGGAGAAGGTACAAATTACCTTATCAAGCTCTACTTTCCTCCCACTCACTTCTTTCGAGAGAAACTCCTTCTCTAGAAAGGATCCATTCTTAGCAATGAATGTTTTGCCTTCGGATCTATGATAGAAGGTGTACCCAACAGTTTCCTTTGGGTATTCTATGAAGACGCACTTCTCCGATTTGGGTTCGAGCTTATCAGGTTGAAACCTTTTTTCACATAAGCATCGCAACTCCAAACTTTAAGAAACGACAACTTTGGTTTCTTGTCCAACCACAGTTCAAAAGGCGTCGTCTCAACGGATTTTGATGGTGCCCCCTTTTTTTAAAGTGAATGCAACTATCTCTAATGCATAACCCCAAAACGATAGTGGTAAATTGGTAAGATACATCATAGATCGCACCATACCCAATAAAGTGCGGTTACGACGTTCGGACACACCATTACACTGTGGCGTTCCATGTGGCGTGAAATGTGAAACTATTCCACATTGTTTAAAATGAAGGCCAAACTCATAACTCAAATATTCTTCTCTACGATCAGATCGTAGAAACTTTATTTTCTTGTTACGATGATTCTCCACTTCACTCTGAAATTCTTTGAACTTTTCAAATGTTTCAGACTAGTGCTTCATTAAGTAGATATACGCATATCTGCTCAAATCATCTGTGAAGGTCAGAAAATAACAATACCTGCCACGAGCATCAACACTCATTGGACCGCATACATCGGTATGTATTATTTCCAACAAGTTAGTAGCTCGTTCCATTGTTTCGGAGAACGGAGTTTTAGTCATCTTGCCAAAAAGGCACGGTTCGCAAGCATCTAATGATTCATAACCAAGTGATTTCGAAAATCCATCTTTATGGAGTTTCTTCATGCGCTTTACACCGATATGACCCAAACGGCAGTGCCACAAATAAGTTGCACTATCATTATTAACTTTGCATCTTTTGGCATCAATATTATGAATATGTGTATCACTACGACCGAGATCCAAGAAACTATTTTCATTGGGTGTATGACCATTGAAGGTTTAATTCATGTAAACAGAACAACAATTATTCTCTGACTTTAAATGAATAACCGTATTGCAATAAACATGATCAAATCATATTCATGCTCAACGCAAACGCTAAATAACATTTATTTAGGTTTAACACTAATCCCGAAAGTATAGGGAGTGTGTGATGATGATCATATCAATCTTGGAACTACTTTGAACACTCATCGTCACTTCCCCTCAACTAGTCTCTGTTTATTATGTAACTCCTGTTTCGAGTTACTAATCTTAGCAATCGAACAAGTATCAAATACTCAGGGGCTACTATAAACATTAGTAAGGCACACATCAATAACCTGTATATCAAATATACCCTTGTTCAATTTGCCATCCTTCTTATCCACCAAATATTCAGGGCATTTCCGCTTTCAGTGATCATTTCCTTTGCAGTAGAAGCACTCAATTTCAGGCTTTGGTCCAGCTTTGGGCTTCTTCACAGGAGTGACAACTTGCTTGCCATTCTACTTGAAGTTCCCTTTCTTTCCCTTTGCCCTTTTCTTGAAACTAGTGGTCTTGTCAATCATCAACACTTGATGCTCTTTCTTGAATTCTACCTTCGTCGATTTCAACATCACGAAGAGCTCGGGAATCGTTTTCCTCATCCCTTGCATAATATAGTTCATCACGAAGTTCTAGTAACTTGGTGATGGTGACTAGAGAACTCTGTCAATCACTATCTTATCTGGAAGATTAACTCCCACTTGATCGAAGCGATTGTAGTACCCAGACAATCTGAGCACATGCTCACTAGTTGAGTGATTCTCCTCCATCTTTTAGCTATAGAACTTGTTGGAGACTTCATATCTCTCAACTCGGGTATTTGCTTGAAATATTATCTTCAACTCCTGGAACATCTCTTATGGTCCATGACGTTCAAAACGTCTTTGAAGTCCCGATTCTAAGCCGTTAAGCATGGTGCACTAAACTATCAAGTAGTCATCATATTGAGTTAGCCAAACATTCATAACGTCTGCATCTACTCCTGCAATAGGTCTATCACCTAGCGGTGCATTAAGGACATAATTCTTCTGTGCAGCAATGAGGATAAACCTCAGATCACGGATCCAATCACATCATTGCTACTAACATCTTTCAACACAATTTTCTCTAGGAACATATCAAAATAAACATATGAAAGCAACAATGCGAGCTATTGATCTACAACATAATTTGCAAAATACTACCAGGACTAAGTTCATGATAAATTTAAGTTCAATTAATCATATTACTTAAGAACTCCCACTTAGACAGACATCTCTCTAGTCATCTAAGTGATCAAGTGATCCAAATCAACTAAACCATGTCCGATCATCACGTGAGATGGAGTAGTTTTCAATGGTGAACATCACTATGTTGATCATATCTACTATATGATTCACGCTCGACCTTTCGGTCTCCGTGTTCCGAGGCCATATCTTTATATGCTAGGCTCGTCAAGTTTAACCTAAGTATTCCGCGTGTGCAACTGTTTTGCACCCGTTGTATTTGAACATAGAGCCTATCACACCCGATCATCACGTGGTGTCTCAGCAGAAGAACTTTTGCAACAGTGCATACTCAGGGAGAACACTTCTTAATAATTAGTGGGAGATCATCTTATAATGCTACCGTCAATCAAAGCAAGATAAGATGCATAAAGGATAAACATCACATGCAATCAATATAAGTGATATGATATGGCCATCATCATCTTGTGCTTGTGATCTCCATCTCCGAAGCACCGTCGTGATCACCATCGTCACCGGCGCGACACCTTGATCTCCATCGTAGCATCGTTGTTGTTTCAACATCTATTGCTTCTACGACTATCGCTACCGCTTAGTCCCGATTCTAAGCTGTTAAGCATGGTGCACGAAACTATCAAGTAGTCATCATATTGAGCTAGCCAAACGTTCATAACGTCTGCATCTGCTCCTGCAATAGGTCTGTCACCTAGCGGTGCATTAAGGACATAATGCTTCTATGCAACAATGAGGATAAACCTCAGATCACGGATCCAATCCGCATCATTGCTAGTAACATCTTTCAACACAATTTTCTCTAGGAACATATCAAAATAAACATATGAAAGCAACAAAGCGAGCTATTTATCTACAACATAATTTGAAAAATACTACCAGGACTAAATTCATGGTAAATTTAAGTTCAATTAATCATATTACTAAAGAACTCCCACTTAGACAGACATATCTCTAGTCATCTAAGTGATCACGTGATCCAAATCAACTAAACCATGTCCGATCATCACGTGAGATGGAGTAGTTTTCAATGGTGAACATCACTATGTTGATCATATCTACTATATGATTCACGCTCGTCCTTTCGGTCTCCGTGTTCCGAGGCCATATCTGTATATGCTAGGCTCGTCAAGTTTAACCTGAGTATTCCGCGTGTGCAACTGTTTTGCACCCGTTGTATTTGAACGTAGAGCCTATCACACCCAATCATCACGTGGTGTCTCAGCACGAAGAACTTTTGCAATGGTGCATACTCAGGGAGAACACTTCTTGATAATTAGTGAGAGATCATCTTAAAGTGCTACCGTCAATCAAAGCAAGATAAGATGCATAAAGGATAAACATCACATGCAATCAATATAAGTGATATGATATGGCCATCATCATCTTGTGCTTGTGATCTCCATCTCCGAAGCACTGTCGTGATCACCATCGTCACCGGCGCAACACCTTGATCTCCATCATAGCATCGTTGTCGTTTACGCCATCTATTGCTTCTACGACTATCGCTACCGTTTAGTGATAAAGTAAAGCAATTACAGGGCGCTTGCATTTCATACAATAAAGCGACAACCATATGGCTCCTGCCAGTTGCCGATAACTTCGGTTACAAAACATGATCATCTCATACAATAAAATATAGCATCACGTCTCGACCATATCACATCACAATAGGCCCTGCAAAAACAAGTTAGACGTCCTCTACTTTGTTGTTGCAAGTCTTACGTGGCTGCTACGGGCTGAGCAAGAACCGTTCTTACCTAAGCATCAAAACCACAACGATAGTTCGTCAAGTTAGTGTTGTTTTAACCTTCGCAAGGACCGGGCGTATCCACACTCGGTTCAACTAAACTTGGAGAAACTGACACCCGCCAGCCACCTGTGTGCAAAGCACGTCGGTAGAACCAGTCTCGCGTAAGTGTATGCGTAATGTCGGTCCAGGCCGCTTCATCCAACAATACCGCCGAACAAAAGTATGACATGCTGGTAAGCAGTATGACTTGTATCACCCACAACTCACTTGTGCTCTACTCGTGCATATAACATCTACGCATAAAACCGGGCTCGGATGCCACTGTTGGGGAACGTAGTAATTTCAAAAATTTCCTACGCACATGCAAGATCATGGTGATGCATAGCAACGAGAGGGGAGAGTGTGTCCACGTACCCTCGTAGACCGAAATCGGAAGCGTTAGAACAACGCGGCTGATGTAGCCGTACGTCTTCATGGCCCGCCCGATCAAGCACCGAAAATACGGCACCTCCGAGTTCTAGCACTCGTTCAGCTCGATGACGTCCCTTGTACTCCGATCCAGCCGAGTGTCGAGGGAGAGAACCATCAGCACAACAGCGTGGTGACGATCTTGATGTTCTACCATCGCAGGGCTTCGCCTAAGCACCGCTACAATATTATCGAGGAGGACTATGGTGGAGGGGGGCACCGCACACGGCTAAGAGATCAAATGATCAATTGTTGTGTCTCCAAGGGGTGCCCCCTCCCCGTATATAAACGAGTGGAGGAGGGGGAGGGCCGGCCCTCTCTATGGCGCGCCCTAGGAGGAGTCCTACTCCTACCGGGAGTAGGATTCCCCCCTTCCAAGTAGTAGGAGTAGGAGTCAAGGAAAGGGGAGAGAGAAGAGAAGGAAGGAGGGGGCGCAGTCCCTCCCCCTAGTCCAATTCGGACTAGGCCTTGGGGGGCACCCAACCTCTCCTCTCTCTTTCCCTTAAAGCCCAATAAGGCCCATATACTCCCCGGCGAATTCCCATAACTCTCCGGTACTCCGAAAAATACCCGAATCAGTCGGAACCTTTCCGATGTTCGAATATAGTCGTGTAATATATCGATCTTTACGTCTCGACCATTTTGAGACCCCTCGTCATGTCCCCGATCTCATCCGGGACTCCGAACTACCTTCAGTACATCAAAACACATAAACTCATAATATAACTGTCATCGAACTTTAAGCATGCGGACCCTATGGGTTCGAGAACAATGTAGACATGACCGAGACACGTCTCCGGTCAATAACCAATAGCGGAATCTGGATGCTCATATTGGTTCCCACATATTCTACGAAGATCTTTACCGGTCAAACCGCATAACAACATACGTTGTTCCTTTTGTCATCTGTATGTTACTTGCCCGAGATTCGATCGTCGGTATCTCAATACCTAGTTCAATCTCGTTAGTGGCAAGTCTCTTTACTCGTTCCGTAATACATCATCATGCAACTAACTCATTAGTTACAATGCTTGCAAGGCTTATAGTGATGTGCATTGCCGAGTGGGCCCGGAGATACCTCTCCGAAAATCGGAGTGACAAATCCTAATCTCGAAATACGCCAACCCAACAAGTACCTTCGGAGACACCTGTAGATCACCTTTATAATCACTCAGTTACATTGTGACGTTTGGTAGCACACAAAGTGTTCCTCCGGTAAACGGGAGTTGCATAATCTCATAGTCATGGGAACATGTATAAGTCATGAAGAAAGCAATAGCAACATACTAAACGATCAAGTGCTAAGCTAACAGAACGGGTCAAGTCAATCACATCATTCTCCTAATGATGTGATCCCGTTAATCAAATGACAACTCATGTCTATGGTTAGGAAACATAACCATCTTTAATTAACGAGCTAGTCAAGTAGAGGCATACTAGTGACACTCTGTTTGTCTATGTATTCACACATGTATTATGTTTCCGGTTAATACAATTCTAGCATGAATAATAAACATTTATCATGATTTAAGGAAATAAATATTAACTTTATTATTGCCTCTAGGGCATATTTCCTTCACAACGCCCAAAGAGTTTATTAGAGTCAATAATCTAGTTCACATTGATATGTGATTAACACCCAAAGAGTACTAAGGTGTGATCATGTTTTGCTCGTGAGAGAAGTTTAGTTAACGGGTCTGTCACATTCAGAGCCGTATGTATTTTGCAAATATTCTGTGTCTACAATGCTCTGCACAGAGCTACTCTAGCTAATTCCTCCCACTTTCAATATGTATCCAGATTGAGACTTAGAGTCATCTGGATCGGTGTAAAAGCTTGCACCTTTGTAACTCTTTAAGACGGGCTCTTTTATCACCTCCATAATCGAGAAATATTACCTTAGTCCTTACTAAGTATATTCTTGACCGGTGTCTAGTGATCTACTTCTAAATCAAAAATTGTACTCCCTTGCCAAACTCAGAGCAAGGTATACAATAGGTCTAGTACACAACATAGCATACTTTATGGAACCTATGACTGAGGCATAGGGAATGACTTTTCATTCTTTTTCTACTTTCTGCCATGGTCGGGTTTTGAGTCTTACTCAACTTCACACCTAGCAACACAGGCAAGAACTCCTTCTTTGACTGTTTCATTTTGAACTACTTTAAAATCTTATCAAGGTATGTACTCATTGAAAAATCTTATCAAGCGTCTTGATCTATCTCTATAGATCTTGATGCTCAATGTGTAAGCAGCTTCAACGAGGTCTTTCTTTGAAAATTCTCTTATTTCAAGTACCTTTTATGCTATCCAGAATTTCTATATCATTTCCAATCAACAATATGTCATCTACATATAGTTTTAGAAATGCTACAGAGCTCCCACTCACTTTCTTGTAAATACAGGTCTTCTCCAAAAGTCTGTATAAAACCATATGCTTTGATCAACTCATCAAAGCGTATATTCCAAATCCGAGATGCTTGCACCAGTCCATAGATGGATCGCTGGAGCTTGCACATTTTGTTAGCACCTTTAGGATTGACAAAACCTTTTGGTTGCATCATATACAACTCTTCTTTAGGAAAACCATTAAGGAATGCAGTTTTGACATCCATTTGCCAGATTTCATAAAATGTGGCAATTGCTAACATGATTCGGACAGACTTAAGCATCGCTACAGTTGAGAAAATCTCATTGTAGTCAACACCTTGAACTTGTCGAAAACCTTTTTGTGACAAGTAGAGCTTTGTAGATAGTAACACTACTATCAACATCCGTCTTCCTCTTGAAGATCCATTTATTTTCTATGGCTTGCCGATTATCGGGCAAGTCCACCAAAGTCCACACTTTGTTCTCATACATGGATCCTATCTCAAATTTCATGGCCTCCGGCCATTTCGCGGAATCTGGGCTCATCGTCGCTTCCTCATAGTTTGTAGGTTTATCATGGTCTAGTAACATGACTTTCAGAACATGATTACCGTACCACTCTGGTGCGGACCGTACTCTGGAAGACCTACGAGGTTCTGTAGTAACTTGATCTGAAGTTTCATGATCATCATCATTAGCTTCCTCACTAATTGGTGTAGGAATCACTGGAACTGATTTCAGTGATGAACTATTTTCCAATTCGGGAGAAGGTACAATTACCTTATCAAGCTCTACTTTCTTCCCACTAACTTCTTTCGAGAGAAACTCCTTCTCTAGAAAGGATCCATCTTAGCAACGAATATCTTGCCTTCGGATCTGTGATAGAAGGTGTACCCAACAGTTTCCTCTGGGTATTCTATGAAGACACACTTCTCCGATTTGGGTTCGAGCTTATCAGGTTGAAACTTTTTCACATAAGCATCACAACCCCAAATTTTAAGAAACAACAACTTTGGTTTCTTGCCAAACCACAATTCATAAGGCGTCGTCTCAACGGATTTTGATGGTGCCCTTTTTAAAGTGAATGCAGCTGTATCTAATGCATAACCCCAAAACGATAGTGGTAAATCTGTAAGATACATCATAGATCGCACCATATCCAATAAAGTGCGGTTACGACATTCGGACACACCATTACGCTGTGATGTTCCATGTGGCGTGAGCTGTGAAACTATTCCATATTGTTTTGATACGAAGGCCAAACTCGTAACTCAAATATTTTCCTCTACGATCAGATTGTAGAAGCTTTTATTTTCTTATTACGATGATTCTCCACTTCACTCTGAAATTCTTTGAACTTTTCAAATGTTTTAGACTTGTGCTTCATTAAGTAGACATACTCATATCTGCTCAAATCATCTGTGAAGGTCAGAAAATAACGATACCCACGACGAGCATCAACACTCATTGGACCACACACATCGGTATGTATTATTTCCAACAAGTCAGTAGCTCGTTCCATTGTTCCGGAGTACAGAGTTTTAGTCATCTTGCCCAAAAGGCACGGTTCGCAAGCATCAAATGATTCATAACCAAGTGATTCCGAAAATCCATCTTTATGGAGTTTCTTCATGCGCTTTACACCGATATGACCCACACGGCAGTGCCACAAATAATTTGCACTATCATTATCAACTTTGCATCTTTTGGCATCAATATTATGAATATGTGTATCACGACGATCGGGATCCAACAAACTATTTTCATTGGGTGTATGACCATTGAAGGTTTTATTCATGTAGACAAAACAACAATTATTCTCTGACTTTAAATGAATAACCGTATTGCAATAAACATGATCAAATCATATTCATGCTCAACGCAAACGCCAAATAACATTTATTTAGGTTTAACACTAATCCCGAAAGTATAGGGAGTGTGCGATGATGATCATATCAATCTTGGAACTACTTCCAACACTCATCGTCACTTCCCCTCAACTAGTCTCTGTTTATTATGTAACTCCTGTTTTGAGTTACTAATCTTAGCAACCGAACAAGTATCAAATACTCAGGGGCTACTATAAACACTAGTAAGGCACACATCAATGACTTGTATATCAAATATACCCTTGTTCACTTTGCCATCCTTCTTACCCACCAAATATTCAGGGCATTTTTGTTTCCAGTGACCATTTCCTTTGTAGTGTAAGCACTCAGTTTCAGGCTTTGGTCCAGCTTTGGGCTTCTTCGCGGGAGTGACAACTTGTTGTCATTCTACTTGAAGTTCCCTTTCATTCCCTTTGCCCTTTTCTTGAAACTAGTGGTCTTTTCAATCATCAACACTTGATGCTGAAAGGATCGATATGGTTGACTAGAGGGGGGGGGGGTGAATAGGCAACTAACAATTTTTAACCTTTTCTTTACCAAATTAAACTTTGCAACAAAATAGGTTGTCTAGATGTGCAACTAGGTGAGCAACCTATATGATGCAATAAGGACTACTACACAAGCAAGCAAGGGATGAAACAATAAGTAAGCTTGCAAGAGTAAAGGCACGAAATAACCAAGAGTGGAGCCGGTGGAGACGAGGATGTGTTACCGGAGTTCCTTCCTTTTAAGGGGAAGTACGTCTCCGTTAGAGCGGTGTGGAGGCACAATGCTCCCCAAGAAGCCACTAGGGCCACCGTATTCTCCTCACGCCCTCACACAATGCGAGATGCCGTGATTCCACTATTGGTGCCCTTGAAGGCGGCGACCGAACCTTTACAAGCAAGGTTGGGGCTATCTCCACAACAATCGGAGGCTCCCAACAACAACAACAACACCACGAAGCTTCACCACGATGGAGTATGGCTTCGAGGTGACCTCAACCGTCTAGGGTGCTCAACACCCAAGAGTAACAAGATCCGCAAGGGATAAGTGGGGGAAATCAAATTTCTCTTGGTGGAAGTGTAGATCTGGGCCTTCTCAACCAATCTCGAACAAATCAACAAGTTTGATTGGCTAGGGAGAGACATCGGGCGAAAATGGAGCTTTGAGCAACAATGGAGCTTTGGGGGAAAGAGGTAGGTCAACAAGGAAGAAGAAGACCCCTTTATATAGTGGGGGAACACATCCAACCGTTACCCCCACTGAGCAGCCCCGAACAGAGCGGTACTACCGCTGGGGAAGGGCGGCACTACCGCTGAGAGTGGTACTGCCGCTCCCTCCTCAACGGTACTACCGCGCTAAGGGGAAACCCAGGCCACTGGCCCCAGAGCGGTACTACCGCGGAGCAGGAGCGGTACTACCGCTGGGAGCGATACTACCGCTTCCACTACCGCTGGTAGTGCCGCAAAACCCGACACGAGAAAACATCGTCCCGAATCGAGGCGGTAGTAGGCGCGGTACTACGGCGGTACTACGGCCGAGCCCCCGAGCGGTACTACCGCTGTGGGGCATCGGCGGTACTACCGCTGTAGATCGCGGTACTACCGCTAGCATAGGGCGAAGAGGGAACCGGAAGAGAAGAGCAGCTCCAAAATTGCGAAGGGAAAACGACGGGTGTGAGAGGGATGTGTACGTGTTGATTCCACCCAGTCTTACCAAAGCGGATCCCCTCTTAATAGTACGGTGACTCCTACAGAACTAGTCCACCAACAACGAAACACAGGAGTTACACCGTCTTGAGTAAAACCCCGAGGGGAGGAAATCGTCTCGTGCCAATGAATGATTCTCTGAAAGAACTTAACGCACACGATTAGTCCGCACAAGTGTTGTCATCAATCACCAAAACCACTGGGGAATAAATATGCCCTTACAATCTCCCCCTTTTTGGTGGATTGATGACAACACAGGATTTGCATAGACATGATATATGTAAGCAAACAAACCCCACGGTCCTAAAATGTAGATGGGCTCCCCCTAGATGTGTGCTAGTTTTAGATAAGTGCTTTGGACTGCACTGAACACATACTAGGAGCAAAGCTCCCCCTACATGTTAGAGACCGATAAACTAAGCATGGTGTATGAGAGCAGCATAGATGATATAACAAGATAAGAACGCAACTCATGAACTAGATAGACATAGATAAAGTTACTGAAAGAGAAGGTAGCATATGTCTTACACCATACGACTCGAACTTAGGTCTCACAAACAAACCAACCAAATCAAATGCGGGGAAAACACGACAAGACACGAATAAGAGACGATAAAGACACACTCGCAAATCCCTAAACTCTCTCCCCCTTTGGCATCGAGACACCAAAAAGGGAGGGAGTGTTGCTACCGCTCCAGGTGAGAGCAAATGAGAGACACACGCATCAGAGCCCAGCAGAATCATCGGCACCACCGTCGTCAGTCTGGAAGTGCTCGGCCTCAGAATCAGTCCATGGGCAGTGCTGCTGAATCCACTCCTCCTCCTCAGTAAGCTGGTCCTCAGATCCACTCTTGACTGTAGCACCCAACTGACGCATGATCTCCTTGTGACGACCACGAGCCTTCTTCTCAGCCACATGAGTCATGTACTGGCCATGAGCCTCCATGCAGAACAGCTTCTTCATCTTAGATTTGAGCTTCTTAGCCCACGAGGGCTCTGCCGCAGAAGGTATGTAGTCATCATCCTCATCATCATCAGCGGCAGGCTCCTCCTCTGTCTCCATGGCAGCAGCAGACGAAGGACCTCCAGTCTTAGGGGCCGGAGTGCCCGTGTGATCCTTCTTCCTCAGACGCTTGACATCGTGAGAGATCAACTCTCCACACTCCAGAGGCACCAAGGGGTATACATGATCCCAAGCCTTCTCAATGAGTAGCATGACGAACGGACCATAGATCGGGCACTTACGCTCGGAGATAGCAGACAGCAGCTCAGACCACATAACATGAGAGATATCCAAAGACTCTCCGGTGGGATTTTCCTTCTCACGCTGGCAGAAAAGAAGCATATCCACAAGATAAGAGTGAACCTGGTCCAAATTCCCAATGCGAGGGAAAAGAGTCTCTCTGAAGATGCGGTGAAGGATATCCAGATAGGCAGGCAGCTCATAGGTTTCCTTCTTTGTCTCCGGGTTGACCTTCAGAGTGCAGTAGGGCTAGAGAGATTGCTTGTGGGTGCAATGGGTGCGGGCGTGAGGACGAAAGCCAACTGGAGACTCAAGCCCTAGATCTTGCACCCCAATCAGCTGCATGAACGCTTTCCACTTGACAGAAAGCAGCTTGCCATTGGTCATCCAGGTGAGAGTCCTGCCCTCATCCGTCCCAAGGTGAACCGTGGCATAGAATTGGGCCACTATATCAGCATCAAAGTCCTTGTTGAATTTCAGAATCTCAAGAATGTTCAGTTGAGTGCACATCTGAAGTGCTTCACCAAAGTAGTCCGGATCTTGCTCCATATGGTCGGTGTCGATGGAGTGCATGTTGACATAGAAGTTCTTCTTTGCTTTGATGACATCGAAGAAGATAGCAAACTGAAACCTGTTCCAGAACGGACAGTTGACCAAAGTGGGGTCTTGGTCAACATCATACGGGCTGCGGCGGCGCCTTGCCCAGAACTCTTTTGGCGGCATTTCTGGCACTGTCCTGCCGGGCTTTGGCTTGACTCCTGGCTTCTTCTAGAGTTGAGGTGGAGGTGGAGGTGGAGGTGGAGCACTTGAGGATCCTCCGGCAGGCTCGATAGTACGGTAGCGCTTGGACGTTGCACGTCCGAGATTGACACGACGAGCCTGATGCTCAGGGACCTCATCACCTGGAACCACACAGCAGAATACGCAAACAACCAGAAAGCACAAGAATAATCCACAAAACACGAGCAAAAGATCACTGAGAGGTAGTAATACAATGGAATCTGGTGGAGGGCGGTAGTACCGCGATCTGATAGCGGTAGTACCGCCGTGAGCGGTAGTACCGCTCCACTTAGAGCGGTAGTACCGCTCAAAGCGGCAGTACCGCCCTGGTGGGGCGGTAGTACCGCTCGGGGCGGGGAAACAGCAGTTTCCTACTACCGTGGTCAGATCCGGCACTACCCTCCAACCAAATTCAAATATACTCCAACCAAACATCAATCCATACTGCCTAGAAGCATTCTCCATCCTACTCAAGCCTAGATTTGGCCAAAAATCTAGGGATGCAATTGCTACTGCCCCTAAGATGCTAGATTGGAAACCTAGACAAAAAGAACAAGAGAACAGGGGCAGTACCGGCATCCATGGCAAGAGGACGAGGTGGGGATCGTTTCCACCGAACGGAATGGAGGGGGACGGCCCGGAGAGGGAGATCCGCCGGAGCCCTCCCGCGGCGCCGGTTGCTGCAGAGAGAGAAGAACAGGCGTGGGGGCGTGCGAATGGGTATGGGGGAGAAGAAACTCCCCCTGCCCCGATATAACCCCCCACCCTGCGCCTCTCAGCGGTAGTACCGCACTGGCGGGCGGTAGTACCGCCAGCAACCGAAAAATGCCTCTAGACCCAAAAAAACGCACAAAAACACGGGTAAGCAAAGATACTACACACAAAGATCAACAAGAAGTCAGAAACACGAGTAACGAAAACGGAACCCACACCTTCAAGTCAACAAAACAAAAGAGAAACGGGCTCTGGCCTCTCTCAAGAGAGGGCGGTGGCCGGAGCCACCTATGTTTGAGTCAATTGGTATGGCACCGCGAAGAATTATCCTTGGGCCCATGACCAAAACTCGTCTTTGAAGCACAAGTACCATCAAAAATGGCTAATGTGAAAGAGTTGATCGTTTTATGCATAATGGGGGGGAGGGAGAGTTCATTGAGAGAACAACACTCCCCCTATGTCCATGCCTACATCTAAACTAGACAAGAAGTTGAGTGTGGTGGGGGGTGCACGGTTTCAAGTCACATTGCTCAAATCGATGATATTTAGCTCATGCCTTAACTCGCGAAATCTTGCTTCATCCAAGGGCTTCGTGAAAATATCTGCAAGGTTATCATGAGTGTTGACATACTTGAGCTCGATCTCCCCTCTCCTAATGTGATCCCGGATGAAGTGATACCGAATCTCAATGTGCTTTGTCTTGAAGTGTTGCACCGGGTTGAGAGAGATCTTGATGGCACTTTCATTATCACACCAAAGAGGCACTTTGTCACAAATGACACCGTACTCCTTTAAAGTTTGCCTCATCCATAGAACTTGAGCACAACAACTACCGGCCGCCACATACTCTGCTTCGGTGGACGAGAGAGACACACAACTTTGCTTCTTGGAAGACCGACTTACCAAAGAGCAACCAAGAAATTGGCACCCTCCGGAAGTGGACTTCCTATCCACTTTGTCTCCTGCCCAATCGGAATCCGTGAAACCTTCAAGCTTGAAGTTTGCTCCTCTTGGGTACCATAAGCCAAAGTTTGGGGTATGAGCCAAATATCGAAAGATTCGCTTGACCGCCACAAAGTGACTTTCCTTTGGTGCGGCTTGAAAACGTGCACACATCCCCACACTCAACATGATATCCGGTCTAGATGCACAAAGGTAAAGCAAGGAGCCAATCATGGAGCGATATACCTTTTGATCCACCGCTTTACCATTGGGATCGATGTCAAGTTGGCACTTGGTAGGCATTGGTGTAGTAGCCGGCTTGACATCACTTAGCTTGAATCTTTTAAGCATGTCTTGAGTGTATTTGGCTTGGTTGATGAAGGTTCCTTCTCTTCTTTGTTTGATGTCAAAACCAAGGAAGAACTTCAACTCTCCCATCGAAGACATCTTAAACTTGGAGGTCATGAGAGCGGCAAATTCCTCATTGAAAGCTTTGTTAGGGGAACCAAAGATAATATCATCAACATATAGTTGGCATACAAACAACTCCCCGTTGACCTTCTTAGTAAAAAGAGTGGGGTCGATTAGCCCTACTTCAAATCCACGATCTTGTAGCAACTCGGTAAGGTGGTCATACCACGCACGTGGGGCTTGTTTAAGGCCATAGAGTGCCTTATCGAGTTGATACACATGATCCGGGAAGTAGGGATCCTCGAACCCGGGGGGTTGCTTGACATAGACCAACTCATTAATAGGACCATTAAGAAAAGCACTTTTCACATCCATTTGTTGCAACTTAAAGTTGTGATGAGAAGCATAGGCAATCAACAAACGAATGGATTCAAGACGAGCAACGGGAGCAAAGGTTTCACCGTAGTCGATACCCTCGACTTGGGAGTAGCCTTGTGCTACCAATCTTGCCTTGTTGCGAATGATGTTCCCATGAGCATCTTGCTTGTTCTTAAAGATCCACTTGGTTCCAATGACATTGTGGTTCCCCGATGGCCTTGGCACCAATCTCCATACTTTGTTGTACTCGAAGTTGTTGAGTTCTTCATGCATGGCATTGAGCCAATCCGAGTCTTCGAGTGCCTCATAGACCTTTTGGGGTTCAACACAAGAGACAAACGCGTGATGTTCACAATAGTTTGCTAATTGTCTACGAGTGCTTACCCCCTTTCTTAGGCTTCCAACTACATTTTCCATGAGATGCCCTTGAGTGGTGAGCTTGGAAGCAATCTTCGCGGCGCGACGCTCTAATTCCTCCTCGGATGTGGAGGGAGGAGGATTGACTTGATCATCTTGGGCGCCGTCTTGAGCTTGTTCTTGATGTTGAGCTTGTACTTGAGCTTGAGTTTGCTCTTGATCTCGAACTTGCTCGAGGGGGAGAACTTGACCTTGGGCATCATTTAGAGGTTCTCCACCATCTTGAGGTTGATCTTGCCCTTGATCTTGTTCACAAGGTTGAGGGCCTTCACTTTGTTCTTCGGAAGCGTGTGGGTCTTGATGAGGTGATGGCTCTACTTGAGTAGAGCATTGTCCTTCTCCTTCGGCCACAAGGGGTTCCTCAATGGGTAGGATTTGACCGATGCCCATTCTTCTTATGGCTTGGGGAGGAATTTCATCACCTACATCACAAGTACCACTTTGCTCCACTTGGGAGCCGTTATTTTCGTCAAACTCCACGTTACACGTCTCCTCAATGAGTCCGGTGGACTTGTTGAGGACACGGTAAGCATGAGAGTTTGTAGCATAACCAACAAATATGCCCTCATGAGCTCTAGCCTCAAATTTAGACAAACAAACACCTTTCTTGAGAATGAAACACTTACAACCGAACACCCGGAAGTACTTGAGGTTGGGCTTGTTGCCGGTGAGTATCTCATAAGGAGTCTTGTTCAAGCCTTTGCGAAGATAGAGCCGATTGGATGCATGACATGCGGTGTTGATGGCTTCGGCCCAAAAGTTGTATGGAGACTTGAACTCCGCCATCATGGTCCTTGCCGCATCCATCAACGTCCGGTTCTTCCTCTCCGCAACACCATTTTGTTGAGGGGTATATGGTGCCGCATATTGATGCTTGATCCCCTCATCACTAAGAAACTCATCCAAGGTGTAGTTCTTGAACTCGGTGCCGTTGTCACTTCTTATTGTCAAGATCTTTGCATCATGTTGACGTTGAGCTTCATTTGCAAAGTTGATGACGGTTTGTTGAGTCTCACTCTTCCTCTTGAAGAAGTATACCCAAGTGTATCTTGAATAATCATCCACAATCACCAAGCAATACTTTCTTCCTCCAAGACTATCAAAAGATGGAGGCCCGAAGAGATCCATGTGAAGGAGCTCCAAGGGTCTCTTCGAGTAGATGATGGTTGAAGGAGGGTGAGCCTTTTCATGAAGCTTTCCTTCGATACAAGCACTGCAAGCACGATCTTTGGCAAAACTAACATTTGTTAGTCCACGAACATGGCCCCCCTTGAGAAGACTTTGCAAAGATCTCATATTGACGTGGGCTAAACGGCGATGCCAAAGCCATCCCACGTCAACTTTAGCCATTAGGCATGTCGCGGTCTTAGTGGGTTGCTCCGAAAAGTTAACCACATAGAGACCGTTCTCGACATGCCCAACAAAGGCTACTTTAAGAGTCTTGCTCCACAAGAGGGCCACGGTATCAATGTCAAAGAATGTAGAAAAGCCCATGAGTGCAAGTTGACGAACGGAAAGTAGATTGAATGCAAGGGACTCAACAAGCATGACTTTCTCGATCGTTAGATCATGAGAAATGACAACCTTGCCGAGACCCAATACCTTAGAATGTGATGCATCACCCCACTCGACATTGGTGGGCATAGATGGAATCTCTTGCACGTCCACCACCAAGTCCTTGCTCCCGGTCATATGATTTGTTGCTCCACTATCGAGCAACCATGATCCCCCACCTGAAGCAAACACCTACACAAGATCAATGCTTGGTTTTAGGTACCCATTTAGTAATGGGTCCTTTGATGTTAGTAACAAGGGTCTTGGGAACCCAAATAGACCATTCAATGTACTCATAAGAAGAACCAACAAATCTAGCATAAACATGTCCATCACTAGCACGGCACAACACATATGAAGGGTTAAAGTCGCCGGCTTTGTTTGAGGAAATGCTTTTGCCCTTTTGGACATCAACTTCCTTCACTTTCTCCTTCTTCTTCTTGGAAGCACCCTCTCCCTCTTTCACGAATGTTTGTTTGAGGGGAGGAGGACGATTGGTCTTGTTGTTCTTCTTCTTCTTGCTCTTGGACTTGGGTGCAAACCCAATTCCTTCTTTGGCCACAACTTCCTTTTGATTGCTCAAAAGGTCGTTGAGGTTTTCTCACCTTGAATGCAAGTCACAAGGCCTTTCTCAAGTTGATCCTTCAACTTGGCATTTTCCTCCACAAGATGCACATGCTCACAACAAGGGTTAGTAGCACATGCATTATCAATTAATACCATATGAGGAAAGGTGGCCTTTTCCTTGATTAGCTTAACTTGGAGTTGAGCATGAGACTCTTTGAGGCTAGCATGAGTACCCTTCAAGACCTTGTGGGCCTTGTCAAGTATCTCAAACTCCTCTTTGAGTCTAGCATGATCAACCCCAAGTTTAGCCTTCTCGGAGGTTAGCACACGAGACATGACAAGAGCATGATCAAGATCTTTCTTTAACTTAGCATGGTCATCATTGTGTGACTCCTCAAGAGTCAAACGATGCACACGCTCTTCCTCAAGAGCATTAGAGAGATCCGATATCTCATCGGCATAGTCACGACTATGACCTTCCATCTTGGAGATGGTTTCTTCGTGAGCCTCAATCATGTCATTGGCCTCACCAAGTTGTTCCAAGAGAGCAACAAAGTGCTTCTTGGACTTTCCCTTGAGCTTACTCATAAAAGAATCAAATTCATTCACTTCCTCATTAGACTCAACATGTCCATCAATGCAATCCTCCGAGGAGGGATGAGTAATGATGGTGGTTGTGATGTTGGGGGTTACCTTGTTTGAAGCTTTAGCCATGAGGCATCTAGCGGTGATGTTTTCGTTGGGTGATTCGAATAGAGACACCCGGGGAGTAGCAATGGCAATGGACGCCATGGCCGTTGCTTCTTCATCTTCATCATCATCGTCATCCTCTTGGTATTCTTCTTGAACCACCAACCCATGAGTGGGAGTCTTCTTGGCAAAGTTGTTCTTGTTGGGGAAGGACTTGGCTTTGTCTTTCCGAATGAATTTGCCACCATTGTCTTCCCGCTTCTCGTAAGGACAATCCGCAACGAAATGGCTTACATTGCCACAGTTGAAGCAAGTTCTCACTCGTTGCTTGCCCTTGACGCCACTTGAGTTGTTCTTGTTGAAGTTGGGTCTTGAACTCTTCTTGCTCCAAAATTGTCTTGAAGCAAGGGCCATGTGCTCATGGTAGTCAAACTTGGTGTCTTCGAGGTTGCTTTCCTCATCTTCCACTTATTCCTCTTCTTCCATAGTAACCTTGGCCTTCAGAGCAAGGTTGGGCTTCTTAGCCCTTTGGGAACGAAGCACCGCATTGTCGGCGGTCTTATCCAAGATGTTCATTGCAATAAACTCATCCAACACTTCACTAGAGGACATGGAGTGGAAGTCCGGTCTTTGGCGAATGACAGAGGACATGGCCTTGTTGTAAGGCATCATAGCCTTGAGAAACTTGCGCTTGATCCAGTTGTCATCCGTGTCCTTACTCCCATGATCTCGGAGTGCAACTGCAAGTTTGGTCACTCTTCGGAATAGTTCACGAGGTTCTTCATCCTCTTTCATCGCAAACTCATCGGCTTCATCTTGCACCACTTCATAGTTGGAGCGTTGAATGCTAGCACTTCCTCTGTACATACGCTCGACACACTTCCATGCGTCTTTAGCCATGGAATGAGGTCGTAGATGAGGAAGATCTTCGGGAAGGATAGCGTCTTGGATGATGAAGAGAGCACTCTCATTGAATTGATTGTCCACTTCTTCTTGAGGGGTGAAGTTGCTCGGGTCATGAGGAAAGAAACCTTCTTCAATGATTCTCCAAAGGTTAGTGTTCACATGTTTTAAATGTCGCTTGAAGCGATAAACCCAAGAATCAAAATCTTCATTTTTACATACTTAGGAGGAGGACCGACATGATTTAAATGAGTGGAGGGAATCGGTCCTTTATAGATAGGAGGTTCCACATGGGCAAAGATGCCGGTGCCATTTCTACCACTAGTAGAAGGACTCTTTTCATTGTTAGCTTCCCCCTTGTCGGAGATAGCATCCGTCACCTTGTCAGTAGGATCACCCACTTTCATAGGCGCGGTAGATAGTTTAAGTCCCTCTAGAAAATCATTAAACATGCTTTTAACCTCGGCCGTCATGGAGGTTTTCAATGTGTCTAAAGCCACATTGAATTCCTCACAAGAGACCGAGGTTCCCCCTTCGGCCGAAGACGAGATGGGATTCACACCGGAGTGTTCCTCCGCACCATCGTTGGTGTCAACCATACTCTTCGGACGGCAAAGTCCTTAATAAAGAGACGAGGCTCTGATACCAATTGAAAGGATCGATATGGTTGACTAGAGGGGGGGGGGATGAATAGGCAACTAACAATTTTTAACCTTTTCTTTACCAAATTAAACTTTGCAACAAAATAGGTTGTCTAGATGTGCAACTAGGTGAGCAACCTATATGATGCAATAAGACTACTACACAAGCAAGCAAGGGATGAAACAACAAGTAAGCTTGCAAGAGTAAAGGCACGAAATAACCAAGAGTGGAGCCGGTGGAGACGAGGATGTGTTACCGGAGTTCCTTCCTTTTTAAGGGGAAGTACGTCTCCGTTAGAGCGGTGTGGAGGCACAATGCTCCCCAAGAAGCCACTAGGGCCACCGTATTCTCCTCACGCCCTCACACAATGTGAGATGCCGTGATTCCACTATTGGTGCCCTTGAAGGCGGAGACCGAACCTTTACAAGCAAGGTTGGGGCTATCTCCACAACAATCGGAGGCTCCCAACAACAACAACAACACCACGAAGCTTCACCACGATGGAGTATGGCTTCGAGGTGACCTCAACCGTCTAGGGTGCTCAACACCCAAGAGTAACAAGATCCGCAACGGATAAGTGGGGGAAATCAAATTTCTCTTGGTGGAAGTGTAGATCTGGGCCTTCTCAACCAATCCCGAACAAATCAACAAGTTTGATTGGCTAGGGAGAGAGATCGGGCGAAAATGGAGCTTTGAGCAACAATGGAGCTTTGGGGGAAAGAGGTAGGTCAACAAGGAAGAAGAAGACCCCTTTATATAGTGGGGGAACACATCCAACCGTTACCCCCACTTAGCAGCCCCGCATAGAGCGGTACTACCGCTGGGGAAGGGCGGCACTACCACTGAGAGCGGTACTGCCGCTCCCTCCTCAGCGGTACTACCGCTCTAAGGGGAAACCCAGGCCACTGGCCCCAGAGCGGTACTACCGCGGAGCAGGAGTGGTACTACCGCTGGGAGCGGTACTACCGCTTCCACTACCGCTGGTAGTGCCGCAAAACCCGACACGAGAAAACATCATCCCGAATCGAGGCGGTAGTAGGCGCGGTACTACGGCGGTACTACGGCCGAGCCCCCGAGCGGTACTACCGCTCGCCGGAGCGGTACTACCGCTGAGAGCGGTACTACCGCTCGGTGGAGCGGTACTACCGCTGTGGGGCATCGGCGGTACTACCGCTGTAGATCGCGGTACTACCGCTGGCACAGGGCGAAGAGGGAACCGGAAGAGAAGAGCAGCTCCAAAATTGCAAAGGGAAAATGTCGGGTGTGAGAGGGATGTGTACGTGTTGATTCCACCCAGTCTTACCAAAGCGGATCCCCTCTTAATAGTACGGTGACTCCTATAGAACTAGTCCACCAACAACGGAACGCAGGAGTTACACCGTCTTGAGTAAAACCCCAAGGGGAGGAAATCATCTCGTGCCAATGAATGATTCTCTGAAAGAACTTAACGCACACGATTAGTCCGCACAAGTGTTGTCATCAATCACCGAAACCACTGGGGAATAAATATGCCCTTACAGATGCTCTTTCTTGATTTTTACCTTCGTTGATTTCAACATCGCGAAGAGCTCGGGAATCGTTTTTGTCATACTTTGCATACTATAGTTCATCACGAAGTTCTACTAACTTGGTGATGGTGACTAGAGAACCCTGTCAATCACTATCTTCTCTGGAAGATTAACTCCCACTTGATTCAAGCGATTGTAGTACCTAGACAATCTGAGCACATGCTCACTAGTTGAGCAATTCTCCTCCATCTTTTAGCTATAGAACTTGTTGGAGACTTCATATCTCTCAACTCGGGTATTTGCTTGAAATATTAACTTCAACTCCTGGAACATCTCATATGGCCCATGATGTTCAAAACGTCTTTGAAGTCCTGATTCTAAGCCGTTTAAGCATGGTGCACTAAACTACCAAGTAGTCATCATATTGAGCTAGCCAAACGTTCATAACGTCTGCATCTGCTCCTGCAATAGGTCCGTCACCTAGCGGTGCATCAATGACATAATTCTTCTATGCAGCAATGAGGACAATCCTCAGATCAGGGATCCAATCCGCATCATTGCTACTAACATCTTTCAACACAGTTTTCTCTAGGAACATATCAAAATAAACATATGAAAGCAACAACGCGAGCTATTGATCTACAACATAATTTGCAAAATACTACCTGGACTAAGTTCATGATAAATTTAAGTTCAATTAATCATATTACTTAGGAACTCCCACTTAGATAGACATCTCTCTAATCATATAAGTGATCACGTGATCCAAATCAACTAAACCATAACCGATCATCACGTGAAATGGAGTAGTTTTCAATGGTGAACATCACTATGTTGATCATATCTACTATATGATTCACGCTCGACCTTTCGGTCTCAGTGTTCCGAGGCCATATCTGCATATGCTAGGCTCGTCAAGTTTAACCTGAGTATTCTGCGTGTGCAAAACTGGCTTGCACCCATTGTAGATGGACATAGAGCTTATCACACCCGATCATCACGTAGTGTCTGGGCACGACGAACTTTGGCAACAGTGCATACTCAGGGAGAACACTTTTATCATGAAATTTAGTGAGAGATCATCTTATAATGCTACCGTCAATCAAAGCAAGATAAGATGCATAAAAGATAAACATCACATGCAATCGATATAAGTGATATGATATGGCCATCATCATCTTGTGCTTGTGATCTCCATCTCTGAAGCACCTTCATGATCACCATCGTTACCGGCGCGACACCTTGATCACCATCGTAGCATCATTGTCGTCTTGCCAACTATTGCTTCTACGACTATCGCTACCACTTAGTGATAAAGTAAAGCAATTACAGGGTGATTGCATTGCATACAATAAAGCGACAACCATATGGCTCCTGCCAGTTGCCGATAACTCGGTTACAAAACATGATCATCTCATACAATAAAATATAGCATCATGCCTTGACCATATCACATCACAACATGCCCTGCAAAAACAAGTTAGACGTCCTCTACTTTGTTGTTGCAAGTTTTACGTGGCTACTAAAGGGTGAGCAAGAACCGTTCTTACCTACGCATCAAAACCACAACGATAGTTCTTCAAGTTAGTGCTGTTTTAACCTTCTCAAGGACCGGGCGTAGCCACACTTGGTTCAACTAAAGTTGGAGAAACTAACACCCGCTAGTCACCTGTGTGCAAAGCACGGTGGTAAAACTAGTCTTGCATAAGCGTATGCGTAATGTCGGTACGGGCCGCTTCATCCAACAATACCGCCGAACCAAAGTATGACAGGCTAGTAAGCAGTATGACTTATATCGCCCACAACTCACTTGTGTTCTACTCGTACATATAACATCTACGCATAAAACAAGGCTCTGATACCACTGTTGGAGAACGTAGTAATTTAAAAAAATTTCCTACGCACACGCAAGATCATGGTGATGCATAGCAATGAGAGGGGACAGTGTTGTCCATGTACCCTTGTAGACCGAAAGCAGAAGCGTTAGCACAACGCGATTGATGTAGTCGTATCTCTTCACGATCCGACCGATCAAGTACCAAACGCACGGCACCTCCGAGTTCTTGCACACGTTCAGCTAGATGACGTCCCTCGAACTCCGATCCAGCCGAGCTTTGAGGGAGAGTTCCGTCAGCACGACGGCATAGTGATGATGATTATGTTCTACCGATGCAGGGCTTCGCCTAAGCACCGCTATGATATTATTGAGGAGGACTATGATGGAGGGGGGCACCGCACACGGCTAAGAGATCAATGATCAATTGTTGTGTTTAGAGGTGCCCCCTGCCCCCGTATATAAAGGAGGGAGGGAGAGGCCGGCCCTAGAGGAGGGCGCGCCAAGTGTGGGGAGACCTACTAGGACTCCCAAGTCCTAGTAGGATTCCCCTTTCCTTTCCGGAGTAGGAGAGAAGGAAAGAGGGGGAGAGGGAGAAGGAAAAGGGGGCTGCACCCCTTGTCCAATTTAGACCAGAGGGGGTGCGCGCGCCTCCTTCCTTTTGGCCTCTCTCTTCTATTCCCGTATGGCCCAATAAGGCCCATATACTCCCCGGCGAATTCCGTAACTCTTCGGTACTCCGAAAAATACTCGAATCACTCGGAACCTTTCCGAAGTCCGAATATAGTCGTCCAATATATCGATCTTTACGTCTCGGCCATTTCGAGACTCCTCGTCATGTCCCTGATCTCATTCGGGACTCCGAACTATCTTCGGTACATCAAAACACATAAAATCATAATATAACCGTGATCGAACTTTAAGCGTGCGGACCCTACGGGTTCGAGAACTATGTAGACATGACCGAGACACGTCTCCTGTCAATAACCAATAGCGGAACCTGGATGCTCATATTGGCTCCCGCATATTCTACGAAGATCTTTATCGGTCAACCGCATAATAACATACGTTGTTCTCTTTGTCATCGGTATGTTACTTGCCCGAGATTCGATCGTCGGTATCTAATACCTAGTTCAATCTCGTTACCGTCAAGTCTCTTTACTCGTTACGTAATGCATCATCCCGTAACAAACTCATTAGCTACATTGCTTGCAATGCTTATAGTGATGTGCATTACCGAGAGGGCCCAGAGATACCTCTCCGACAATCGGAGTGACAAATCCTAATCTCGAAATATGCCAACTCAACAAGTACCTTCGGAGACACCTGTAGAGCACCTTTATAATCACCCAGTTACGTCGTGACGTTTGGTAGCACACAAAGTGTTCCTCCGGTAAACGGGAGTTGCATAATCTCATAGTCATAGGAACATGTATAAGTCATGAAGAAAGCAATAGCAACTAACTAAACGATCGAGTGCTAAGCTAACGGAATGTGTCAAGTCAATCACATCAGTCTCCTAATGATGTGATCCCGTTAATCAAATGACAACTCATGTCTATGGTTAGGAAACTTAACCATCTTTGATTAACAAGCTAGTCAAGTAGAGGCATATTAGTGACACTATGTTTGTCTATGTATTCACACATGTATTATGTTTCTGGTTAATACAATTCTAGCATGAATAATAAACATTTATCATGAAATAAAGAAATAAATAATAACTTTATTATTACCTCTAGGGCATATTTCCTTCACAAACACTGGCTCTTGCTGCTCGCTCTCGATGATCATGTTGTGCAAGATGACACAACAGTTCATCACCTCCCACATTTGAGATTTCGTCCAGGTCAGAGCGGAGTACCGGACAACAGCAAATCGAGATTGGAGCACACCAAATGCCCGCTCAACATCCTTCTTGCAAGTCTCCTGACACTTGGCAAAGTAGGAGTTCTTGCCTCCTAGCACAGGGTTTGAGATAGTGTTCACAAATATGGACCATCTCGAATAGATGCCATCTGCTAGGTAGTATCCCTTGTTGTAGTGGCGTCCATTGACCTCAAAGTTCACGTGAGGAGCATGACCTTCAACAAGTTTGGCAAAGACATTCGAGCACTACAATATGTTGATGCCATTGTGAGTCCCTGGCATACCAAAGAATGAGTACCAAATCCAGAGGTCTTGTGTGGCCACTGCCTCAAGTACCACACTGCAAGCTCCTTTGGCACCTTTGTACATCCCCTGCCAAGTAAATGTATAATTTTTTCATGCCCAATGCATGCAGTCGATGCTTCCAAGCATCCCAGGAAATCCTCTTGTTGCATTCTGTGCGAGGATCTGAGTAGTGTCTTCAGCACTGGGTGATCACAAGTATTGTGGTCCAAACACTGCCACCATTGCCCTGCAGAACTTTTACAAATAATCAATGATGGTGGACTCGGCCATGCATCCATAATCTTCCTGTATATCACCGGGAGCTCTGTATGCAGGCATCCTCATGCACTTCTGGAGTGAGGAGAATCCAATTGTGCCGGTGCAATTCTCCTTGCAAATGAAATAGTTGTCGAACTCTCGGATGGCATTCACAATCCTGAGGAAGAGCTTCCGGCTCATCCAATAACGGCGCTGAAACACTTTCTCGCCGTGCAGTGGAGCGTCGACGTAGAGCAAGCGGTAGCCCTCCATTCGATACCTCCGCTTGCTCTTGCGGCAGCCCAGCGCCGAGCCACCTTGCCGCGGCTTTGTATTGTTGACGAACAGGTGGCCGGAGTGGTGAGGATCATGAGGTGCTCTTCGTCATCGGTGTCGGCCACGGCTTCCTCCTCCATCAAGTGTGCGAATGCCTCCTCGTCGTCAGAGTCCATCGCCGAATAGGCAAATCACCGAACACCTGGTGTGGTGGTGGGTGGGCAGCTGCCGGTACCCCGCCTACATCGTCGGAGCCCTGGAAAGCTCACCCAGGAGCGGGATGGATGCTGTCGCGGTGAAACTCCCTCTTTCCGATGGGGAAACGACCTTTCTAGCGGCGGAGCAGCGACTGTGGGCAGGTGGGTGGCGCCAGGATCGGCATGGCAGCGAAAGGGGAAATGGCGTTCTGCAGCGTGCGGGTGGAATCTGGGCGGGGAAAAGGCGTTTCTCGCCTGACAGTGGTGGCCCACGCTCCACTTTTCCTTCCGTCGGAGCCCCCAAGTGCCCCACTGCACCGGGTTCGGCCTGGGGTCGCCGGGCCAAAAAAATGGGCCGAACTGGCAGAATTCGACGTCCTGGGGGCGACTCTTGATAACCCACAAGTATAGGGGATCGCAACAGTTTTCGAGGGTAGAGTATTCAACTCAAAGTTATTGATTCAACACAAGGGGAGCCAAAGAATATTCTTGAGTATTAGCAGCTGAGTTGTCAATTCAACCACACCTGAAAGATTTAATATCTGCAACAAAGTATTTAGTAGCAAAGTAGTATGGAATTAACGGTAACGATGGCAAAAGTAACAGTAGCAGTTTTGTAGCAATCGTAACAGTGGCAACGGTAAAGTAACTTAGCAAAGATCAATATGAAACGAGCTCGTGGGCAATGGATCAATGATGGATAATTATGTCGGATAGCATTCATCATGCAATAGATATAACATAGGGTGACACAGAACTAGCTCCAATTTATCAATATAATGCAGGCATGTATTTCGAATATAGTCATATGTGCTTATGGAAAAGAACTTGCGTGGCATCTTTTGTCCTACCATCCCGTGGCAGCGGGGTCCTAATGGAAACTACGGGATATTAAGGCTTCCTTTTAATAGAGAACCGAACCAAAGCATTAGCACTTAGTGAATACATGAACTCCTCAAACTACGGTCATCACCGGGAAGTGTCCCGACTATTGTCACTCCGGGGTTGCCAGATCATAACACGTAGTAGGTGACTATAACTTGCAAGATAGGATCAAGAACACTCATATATTCATAAAAACACAATAGGTTCAGATCTGAAATCATGGTACTCGGGCCCTAGTGACAAGCATTAAGCATGGCAAAGTCATAGAACATCAATCTTAGAACATAATGGATACTAGGGATCAAACCCTAACAAAACTAACTCGAGTACATGGTAAATCTCATCCAACCCATCACCGTTCAGCAAGCCTACGATGGGATCACTCACGCACGGCGGTGAACATCATGAAATTGGTGATGGAGGATGGTTGATGATGACGATGGCGATGGATTCCCCTCTTGGGAGCCCCGAATGGACTCCAGATCAGCCCTCCCGAGGAAGAACAGGGCTTGGCGGCGGCTCTGTATCGTAAAACACGATGAATCCTTCTCTCTGATTTTTTTCTCCCCGGACATGAATATATGGAGTTGGAGTTGAGGTCGGTGGATGTCCAGGGGGCCCACGAGATAGGGGGCACGCCCCACCCTCATGGATAGGGTGTGGGCCCCCTTCAGCTGATTCTTTCGCCAATATTTTTTATTTGTTCCAAAAGTTATCTCCGTGAAGTTTCGGGTCATTTCGAGAACTTTTATTTCTGCACAAAAATAACACCATGGCAATTCTCCTGAAAACAGTGTCAGTTCGGGTTAGTTCCATTCAAATCATGCAAATTAGAGTCCAAAACAAGGGCAAAAGAGTTTGGAAAAGTAGATACATTGGAGACATATCAACTCCCCCGAGCTTAACTCATTGCTTGTCCTCAAGCAATTAAGTTGACAAACTGAAAGTGATAAAGAAAGACTTTTACAAACTCTGTTTGATCTTGTTGTTGCAAAGGTCATGAACTACCCATATTCTCAATAACATCTAGGTCTCAGGTTTACTCATATCAATAGCATAATCAACTAGTGAGTAATAATAATAAATCTCGGATGACAACACTTTCTCAAAACAATCATGATATGATATAACAAGATGGTATCTCGCTAGCCCTTTTTGAGACCGCAAAACATAAATTTAGAGCACCCCTGAAGATCAAGGACTGACTAGACATTGTAATTCATGGTGAAAGAGATCCAGTCACACTCAATATAAATTAATAACAATGCATACAAATGAAAGTGGTGCTCTCTAACTGGCGTTTTTTATAAGAGGATGATGACTCAGCATAAAAGTAAGGGCCCTTTGCAGAGGGAAGTAGGGATTTGCAGAGGTGCCAGAGCTCGAGTTTTGAAATAGAGATAAATAATATTTTGAGCGGCATGATTTCATTGTCAACATAACAACGAAGAGATCTCGGTATCTTCCCTGCTACATACATTATAGGCGGTTCCCAAACAGAATGGTAAAGTTTATACTCCCCCACCACCAACAAGCACATTCCACGGCTGGTCCGAAGCAACGGGTACCGTCCAACTAACAACAATCCTTGGGGAGTTTTGTTTGCAATTATTTTGATTTGATTTGATCATGGGACTGGGCATCCCTATTTACCAGCCATTTTCTCGTGAATGATGAGCGGAGTCCACTCATCGTGAGAATAAACCACCTAGCATGGAAGATACAGAGAGCTCTAGTTGTTACATGAGCGTTCGAGCATACAAAACAGAATTTCATTTGAAGGTTTAGAGTTTGGCACATGCAAATTTACTTGGAACGACAGGTAAATACCGCATATAGGTAGGTATGGTGGACTCATATGGAACAACTTTGGGGTTTATGGAAGTGGATGCACAAGCAGTATTCCCGTTTAGTACAGGTGAAGGCTAGAAAGAGACTGGGAAGCGACCAACTAGAGAGCAACACAGTCATAAACATGCATTAGGATTAACCAACAATGAGTGGAAGCATGAGTAGGATATAAATCACCATGAACATAAATATCGTGGAGGCTATGTTGATTTTGTTTCAACTACATGCGTGAACATGTGCCAAGTCAAGTCACTCGAATCATTCAAAGGAGGATACCATCCTATCATACTACATCACAACCATTTTAATAGCATGTTGGCATGCAAGGTAAACCATTATAAACTCTCACATAATTAAGCATGACATGGGTAACTATAATCTCTAATTGTCATTGCAAACATGTTTCATCCAGAATATGTTGAATCAGGAACGATGAACTAATCATATTTACAAAAACAAGATAGGTCGAGTTCATACCAGCTTTTCCTCATCTCAACCATTTCTTCATATATCGTCATTATTGTCTTTCACTTGCACGACCAAACGGTGTGGATAATAATAATAGTGCACGTACATTGGACTTAGCTGGAACCTGCAAACATTTATCCAAAGGAGAAGACAAGTTAATATGGGCTCTTTACTATATCAACAATAATGCATACGAGAGCCACTCACCATTTTCATCGTGGT